>NW_026571473.1:19208020-19460237 GCF_026225935.1 Boleophthalmus pectinirostris
AGATGAGCTTTATGATTCTCGTAAGATACTACTTCCTTCTTTGACATTTTACTTCTGCTTAGAAGAATGGTATGTAAAAAATTCTAACATGTAGGCCCATCCAATATAACATTGTTCTTGCATTGGAGTATTCTTCTTTCTCTCACCCATTTTTCATCCAGTGAACAATGATGAAAACTCACGAAACTTTAGCAACTGTTAAAACTTGCGTTTCTCTACCTTTAGGCGATTTCCATTTTCTGAAAATAGCACCCTCAAACACCTTAAAAGGGCATTAAGGCAGGGGTCACCAAACCTTTTTCTCTGGGGGCCACATTATCGCTCCTGATTGTGATGGAGGACCAGGGTTGGGTTGGCCGTATAACAGAACTGTATGACCCTGACGATCATTCGGCATTTTGCTGTCCTTAACTACACTACAGTAATCATACATGTGGAATTCCGGATATTCCGACATTAAAACACCCCTCTCTCTCTCTCTCTCTCTCTCTCTCTCTCTCTTTGCACACTGTTGTTTTTTCTTAAACGTGAGCACCTATTGTTTGGCATGTGTTTGAGTTTTTTTCCCCTCAAATTAATTGTTTTCCAATGATGAAATTTCTGAGTTGCCACTAAATGTTTGCATTGTAATGTTGGGACCGAGAATCCTTATTTACTCACAGAATCCGTTCTGGCATAAAAAAGGACAAGGGCAATGTGGTATAAAAGTTACACATCTTTATTTAATCTTCTAAACATTTAAAAGAAACATTTCATTTTCCTGGTTCCCTTCTTGATACACCCCTCAATTATCATAAATGTAGGACTCAACAACACCCCAAACTAAAACACAACAAATCAAATTAATAAGCCAAACCAAACGTTAATACCAAAAAAAAAAAAAAAAACACTAGTTGAACCCTACATTTACAATAAGTTAAAGTGCGGGTGCGCTGTAAACCTGAATTATGTAATATTATTTAAAGTGCGTGTGCCAAGGTATCTGAGGTAGACTTTGTTACAATAAAGGGCATAAAATTAAAGCTGGTGAAAGTGCTCGTGGTAAGGAGGCCTATTTGGGCGAAAGTGACTTGTGCCAACCCAAAGACCTAACCTTGCATTGCACTGACCCCTGACCAAATATTGCACTTTCCTCCAAGACCTCGGCTACTGTTAATCAATATTCAACTAAAACCAACACTAAGATAAAGAATAAAAAGCAAGAATGATGCAGCAGTGGCAATCGCAAATTTAGAAGGGGAAGGGGGGCACTCTACATGGGGCTCCGAGCGCGCTACGAGCGGCCGCCGGCACCACCGCCTACTCCAGACAACACGCGCTGCCTTCAAAAGCCACCGAAAGCCCCGACTGCCACACCACAGCGTGCGCAGCCTTTTCTAATCGCGCAATCAGTGACGCCAGGAGCCACGCGCAGCGACGCACAGGTGGACGCACTCACAAACGCAACACAGCAGGACAACATAGTCTAATCACCCGGTTACAGCATATTAACACTTTTCATTGTGGCGCCACACTATGGGTCTATATATTTTGCTCCTTTTTTGCCCTTGGCCAGTCACATCCCTGAGTAATCTGTGTGTGCCTGGACTGTCACTGTTTGATCTCGAGCTTGTCAGGTGACGAAACTTTGGCAGCAAATGTAAATATGTTATATAATAATTTAATATAAATACTTCATACTTCATATTTTTTTTACATGCAGGCAGCCATGTTTGTTTTCAACACGTACAGCACATGTGCCTCTGACTGGTTAATCTGTCTGTCAATCACGCCCTCTGAAATCAGGCAGACAGGATACAGCTCCAGACCTACCCATCTTTTGTCAAAGCGTCGATTGTGGCTGGACAGGTACGACAGTTGTGTGAATCATGCTGGATTCTACAAACGTGACAGTACATAAGAAAAATACTTGAAGAAAATGTATTGAAGATTGCTCCACTTGATGCTGTAACACATATAATTTTTTTTTAACTGATTTACTCAATAATGCAATAGTGTATCTGACAATTCAGTAATTAACAAAAATTAAGTTACCTGAACATGAAGGGGCTGGTGTGGTTGGGGCAGCTTTAATGGTCGCAACAGCAGGTATAGCAGTTGCAGTTGGGGCTGTTGTGTTTTTTGCCGTTGGGGCAGCTGCTGAGACTGCAATACATCCAGAACAGCGCTGCCAGGATCCTGATGAGGGTGCGCAAATTTGACCATGTCACCCCCATCCTGAAATCCCTTCAGTGGCTCCCTATCCCACTCAGGATTGAGTATAAGGTCTCCCTCCTCACTCACCAGTGCATCCGTGGACAATCCCCCTAGTACCTTAAGGAACTCCTCACTCTCCAGACCCCCTCACACACCCTCCGCTCTGCATCTGCGAACACTCTCCACCCCCCAGAACCAAACTCTGCTCCATGGGTGATCAGGCCTTTTCTGCTGCAGCTCCAAGGCTCTGGAATGCACTCCCCGACCACCTGAGAGAGCCCCACAGTCTATGTCTGTTTTTAAACAATATCTTAAAATGTATCTTTTACCAAATCCTTTTGTTAATTGAATTTTATTTTATTGGTTCTATGTTGTGCACTATAATATGTTTAGCTTGATGCACTTTTATTCACAGTTTTTACCTGTAGCACTTTGAGATTATTTTATGTAAAGTGCAATATAAATAAAATTTTATTGTTATTGTTATTGTTATTGTTATTATTGCGGTTGTTGGGGTAGTAGTTAGGGCAGCTGTAGTTTTTGGGGGAGCTGTAGGTGTGGTTGGAACTATTGTGGGTGGAGCAGCTTTACTAATTGTTACTGAGGCTGTTGTTGTGGTTGTGGGGGCAGCTGTAGTTCTTGGGGCAGCTATAATTTGAGCAGCAGCAGTTGTTGGGGCAACTATTGTGGTGTTTGGGGCAGCAATTGTAGTGGTTGGGGCAGCTGTAGTTGTGGTGGTTGGGACTGCTTCCTCCTCCTCCTCCTCCTCCTCCTTACTTTTTGTTATAAACTGTCTGTTGTAACTTCTGGATGAATCTGCGTGTTATTTTTCCCTCATAAAAGGTGTGGGTACATACTAGTACAACAGGTCAACACACACAAGATCATGTGTTTTGATAGTCATGCCCTAATGCGTAACTATTATCTTTTTTGTATTTTTTGGGGCAGCAGTCAAAGCAGGGACTCCCAGACTTCCCTCACCCCAGACATGTCCTCCAGCTCCTCCGGGGAGACCCCGAGGTGTTCCCAGGCCAGCTGAGAGACATAGTCCCTCCAGCGTGTCCTGGGTCTTCCCCGGGGCCTCCTCCTGGTGGGACATGCCTGGAACACCTCAGGAAGTGTTCCGGGCACGTCCACACAATGCATCCGGCACAGATGCCCGAGCCACCTCAGCGGCTCTACTCTGAGCTCCTCCCATGTGACTGAGCTCCTCACCCTATCTCTAAGGGAGCGCCCAGTCACCCTGCAAAGGACACTCATTTCGAGCGCTTGTATTCGCGATCTTGTCCTTTCGGTCATTACCCCAAACTTAGAAGAGCTGATCCTCATCCCAGCTGCTTCACACTCGGCTGCACACCACCACCCAGTGCACATTGCAGGTCCTGGTTTGATGAAGCCAACAGGACAACATCATCGGCAAACTGCAGAGATCCTGTGGTCCCCAAACCGGACCCCCTCCGGCCCCTGACTGCACCTAGAATTTCTGTCCATAAACACAATGAACAGAACTGGTGACAAAGGGCAGCCCTGACGGAGTCCATTGCCACAGCAATGGCATATAAACTCTCCATGTTATTCTAATGGTGAAATCGCCAAATCGCACAAATCGCACAAACTTTGACTTAAATTTGAATCAGAATAGATTGACTGTAAGAAAATAGAAAAATGGGTGCAATAGCACCCCCTACCAATTTGCACATCAACTTACAGCTAGGGTTAGGTTTCATTTTAGGGTTATGTTTAGGGTAAGTCCTAGTGTTAGGCTTGGGACAGGCGTTAGAGCTGAAGTTGGGGTTTTTTGGTTATGGTTAGCCAATATTTACAACAAAGTGTAACAGCGTGTAAGCGCAGCAGCACAGCACACGAGCAGCACACACGCTGGTTTGGTTTTCCATTTGAACTGGTCGGACACACCACACCAGCAGTGTCATACGCGCATCCAATGGCTGTCATGATGCTATGCACTGCTCAAATTAGGTTGGAGTTCTACTTTTGGAGCTTTTTAGCAGGGGCAAGACAGGAAATAAGCCTGTGGTGTGAAAATAAACTTTTGATGCCTTTTCAAAATATGTTCTCTAAAACCACTACACTGCGTAAAACACCATGCGGCCCATCCAGGAGCTCGGATAATGACTCATGATGGACTATGGAAAGTTTACAGTCATGGAAGATAAATATAAAACACTTTATGACATCAGACAGCAACTTTACAAGAACTGCTTCTGAAGGAAAAGGTGCGTGGTGCAGACAACCAAAGTGAAATGGTGAGTAGCTTAATTAGTGCAAAGCATTGTCTCTCTTATTGTGAACCTTTTATATTTTGTACTGTGATTTAAAACTTAATTCATCCAATCAACAATGAATACATAAACAATGTAAAAAGTTTAGTGTTTAAACATGAGAATACACAGAGGTTGGCATCACAGGAGCAGTTCTGCTGCCTCTGATGTAAACTGAAGCTTTTAAAAGTACGAAGTGTATGCAGCTCTGCCTGGTTAGTGTGGTGCACAGCGGTTGCAGTGCGCGGCGTAGGCGCGTGGGAGGGCCGATCATTGCCGCTTGCGGCTATATTTTGTTTACTTCCTTCCACTTCCTCAGTGTGCCCAGAGTGTGGCAAAGCAAATGGAGACACTGGTCACGAGACACTAGGCTTATGAAATTAAAAAATGGGCCTGGCTGGGCTTATAAGAACATTACCTTATAATAAACTGTGAAAAATTTTAAATGAAACAATAAAAGCAGCCTGTCTACCACCAAATCTTCAGCTTTATAGTGTAGCTGCTTAGGGAGGTGAAGTCCGAGATTTTTTCTGTATATCGCCTCCAAGTGTATTCCAAACGTAATTACAGTTTACGGGCCAGCCCTCTGCTGGAGGCTCTCTGCAATTGCCTTCTTTTTTCTGGAAATAAAGAAGAAACATCACGGAGTGGAGAAGAAAAGCTGTACCCCGTGTTATTTTTTACGGGCTCGTGCTGTTCTAAACGTTTTCTATTAAGATCCCCTCTTCACTTTTCCTGAAGCCAAACCTCGGTTATCCTTGTGCTTTTTCACCTTGAGTCAAACCATGGTAGAACCCAGACACATCGAAACACTTGAGGTTTGTGGGGGGAGATGGTGATTGTTACAAATACAATACGCTTTAATGTCCTCACACAATGTTTTGTTGTCGAAAACATTGGTACACTGAGACGCGTGTGCGTTTTTGGTAACGTGTGCCATGATAATGGAAGATAACGCGTATGGCACGTCAAAAGAACACAAGCAGAGTGACAAGGACGAGGAGAGAGAGAGAAAGGGGAGGGGAACTGACATTAAAGCAACACAACAAGGAAACTACACTGCGGAGCCAGACGCCTTCATTTCTGTTTTTGAATAATAGCCCGAGCACTGGCAAAGTGTGGTCGACGTGTGAAGCTGCCCAATTCTCGCACAGCCTCAAGTGGCCCGGAAAGAACCTCTTTTGACCGGGTTGGATTTAAAGGCGCTCGCTGATGTCCGCAGATATGGGTGAGAATAATGAAAGAGACTCATAATAGTGATAGTAGTGACTTAAACACAAGGAGCAGGCCTGTTCTGGCCGAGCCCCATTGAAGCGTCAAACAAAAGACCAACCAGAGCATCGCGCTAATTAAAGAAATGACACTTTTGTCTAGTATTAAGAGTAGCCCTTTTCAGTAAAGGGGGTGAACATCTTCGTTGTGAAGGTATTACCCAGCTGCTATTAATGCGCACCATGACGGCATGATGATGTCCAATAGACATTTACTACTATAGAGATGAATAAGCTATGCATGAAACCAAAATGCTGTCTCAAAAGTTTCATAAAAAGTTCACAGAAGAACTGCAGTTGTACTAAACCCTATGGCACATGGTGTATTTCAGGTTCGGAGCGCCCCTGCTCGCCACAGGTGGTGGAGGATGGAGGAGAGGAGGATGAGGAGGAGCTGAGTGGAGGAGAGGAGGCAGACCTGCGCTCCAGTATGGGCCGAGGGTCTCTGCTCACACGAAGAGGCATCACCCTCAGGGTCCTGCTGAAAGACGGCCTGGTGGAGCCTGGAGAGGGTGTCCTGACTATTCATTATCTGGTAAGAGCTGAACACAGAGGCCTGTGTGGACTGTCAGTAGTCTGAGTAAAACTATGTTCTCATTTTGTTTTAAAGGGAAAAAACTTTTCAGGGGACCTCCTGACTGACGGGAAGATCCGTTGGGTGGAAACAGGACAGACCTTTAACTCTCCAAGTGCGTGGGCCACACATTGTAAGCGACTTGTGAATCCAGCCAAGAAGTCGGGCTGTGGCTGGGCTTCAGTGCGCTACAGAGGACAAAAGCTGGTCCAATACAAAACCACATGGCTGCACAAGTACCAACCCAGTGCCGACATGGTGAGAGGCTGTAGTTTATGAAGTATCAAAGTAAATATGACAATGATAATGCTAACCCTGTGTGTGGTAGAGCCTGGTAAGTGAGGAAGAGGATGATGAAGATGAAGAGGAGGGAAAGACAGCTGTACAGACTGATGACAAGAACAAAAACAACAAACCTGGACTACATGGTAAGCATACACAGGTGTATTTCATGTGTTAATGTGAACATTTACTTTTACCAAAGTGCTTTGAATGCCTTGAAGGTGGAAAAGTGCTGTATACGAATGTGACCATTCACCATTTATCATTTACCATCACCATTTCAGATGTGACAGCCTCCAGGAAGACTGACAGAGAGAGGATTCCTGTCAGATATTGCACCTTAGGCACCAGAGACGCAACCAGGTATTGTCTATATTCTGTTCAATATCTTCTGTGAAGTGGAGTAAATTTAGATGATGAAAATCCCAAACCTGTGCGCACAGAGACCCACACACTCTGGTGGAGCTATCTGCATTTTCAGCCATCAACCGGTTCCAGCCTTTCAATGTAGCTGTGTCCAGTAATGTCCTGCTGCTAATGGTAACACCAAAGATCAATGAACATTCACTGCTTTTCTAATTCCTATATGTAACTAATGCGCATTGTGTGAGTTAGGACTTCCATTGTCACTTGACTACCAGCGAGGTGGTGGGATACCTTGGGGGAAGATGGGACACTAACACACAATGTATGTAGATATTAGACTTAGATATAGTTTTTCTTAACTTAATATAAATACAATGAGAACTGTTCAGCCCTAATGCTCTTGTTTTGGTTTTAGTGTTGACAGTTTTAAGGGCTTTTCCATGTCGAACCAGACTGGCAGATAAAGAAAGTGCTTCTGCTGTGGAGGAGGAGGTAACACACAGATGGATACTGTAGACTTTGGGTGCATTCACACTTGCACATCACCACATCTCAACTGGCCCTAAACAAGGACTAATTCTGGAATTAAACTTGGAGAAGAACAGGTCCAAGTCTGCATTAGGACTCAGTTTGGGCTGAAATGAGGTGAAGTGTGGACCTTAGACTGTATAAATAAATGGACATAGCTAACACACCAGCTGCTGTGTTCCAAATAGGAAGTTAGCATGGAGGTGCTTCTGGCTCCTTCTGACTCTGGTTACCATTGACTTACATTGGAATATTAAGGCCTCTCTCTCTGTGAGCCTCGACATTTGGTCTTAAAATGTTCGTATTAACCTACTCTGCATGATCCTGGTGCTTTTATTTTTCGCAATTTTGTCCGTTCTACTAAACTATTCCTAAAATAGAGCTTGGCTCCAAACTTATGGATGACGTGACACTCGCTTAGTCCACTTCTTTATGCAGTCTATGGTGTGAATGCACCCCAAAAAACATGATGACTGACACTGGTGTTTCAGATTATTTGAGTCACAGTTGTTTACACTACTGAAATTCAAATAAAAAATATTT
The DNA here is from genome assembly GCF_026225935.1 of Boleophthalmus pectinirostris. Classification (NCBI taxonomy): domain Eukaryota; kingdom Metazoa; phylum Chordata; class Actinopteri; order Gobiiformes; family Gobiidae; genus Boleophthalmus; species Boleophthalmus pectinirostris. The sequence goes on from NW_026571473.1 coordinate 19,216,060, forward strand.
TACGTCTTTCCCTCTGTATATTACAGTAAATCTATTTAAGAATCAATGAAATATGGGCACCTGTTTTATGCTAATATAGAACGTTATTACAGTTACAGTCACTATAGACATTATTATGTTTCATAAAGTGTACATATGACATGTATGATGTTGCAGATTTGTCAAAACCTATTTATGCGTGGGCTGTCCTTGGTGGGGTGGTACCACAGTCATCCACGGGGTCCAGCCCTGCCCTCGCTCCAGGACATCGACTCTCAAATGGACCACCAGCTCAGACTGCAGGGCTCCAATAATGGCTTCCAGCCCTGCCTGGGCATCATCTGTGGTGAGCACCTTAGTAAAAGTATAGTACACAGTTACAGTATTTATTATTAACATTGATTTATTGTAATAATTCATGAATATTTGTTGAATCAGGCCCATATTACCATGGTAACCAAGGTGTAGCATCCACAATAACCCCCTTCTGGGTTGTACCTCCACCTGAGGTAATACCTACATTCTCATATACTTACTTTTATAATAGGACATTTTATTCACTTTTTCCTTTCTCATTTTCATTTTAGCAACGTCCCAATGATTATGGAATCCCAGTAGCTGTTGAAGTCACATATGTACAGGACAACTTCCTCACCAGTGACGTCTTGAATGAAATGGTGCTTCTATAGACCATTATCTAATACCATTATCTAAAAACTAACACTAATATAATGTTTAATCTCAGTGGGTGACTGCATGTCTGTTTTTGTTGCACAGATGCTGCTTGTTGACTACTACAGGGCAGCACCTGACCTGGTTCAGTTTAACCAGTTCTGGTGTCCTGATACAACAATGATGGACAAGATTAAGGTGAGACACTCAGTAGAAACATATCAACATCCTGCAATGTATTTTAGTCTTGATTATAAACATTTGCTTACTGTGTTTTTCAGGGCTCCTTAAGTTGCCATGCCCCCAAAGACCAGGCCTACTCTCAGATACTAGAACATGTATACAGTCAGCTCAATCACATCCAATGAGTGTGCAGTGTGTACATGAAACACAGCACTACTTACTACTCTGAGACTGAGATGCCCAAACGTATAAAAGTGCATAAGCTAAAGTTGACTTTACCTGGACCTATGTGCTGCCTGCGCTTGCATCCTGCTGTAGAAGCACATATTACATGTTTATGAACAGTATCACATTTGAGTGAAGTGACTGCCTTTACTGTGGGGTATTGTAGCACTATAGGTATGGTAGGCACAGATGTATTGTGAGATGATGTTGTTCATGTGGAAAGATGTTATGTGTTAACTGTAGTAGATTGTGCTGCTGCCTGGTCACATGACAGTCCTGTTATTTAGGACTATGGCTTCCTCTTGACCTTTACTGTTATTTACTGTAGATGATGTAATGAAATGCCTTAAGACTGCTGTTTGATGAACCAATAAGCATTAAATATTTACACTGGAATTTAATACAAAAGATTATAATTGTAATTTACATATATCATACATTTTTAAAACAAAAAAAAAAACAAAGACAAAACCACTTACAGGTATTTTTCTTTATTTAAAGTAGGGCACAGGGGCATGAAAAGACAAGACAAACTACAAATATCTAGATACTAAACAATGTATTGTGGTTAAAGTTTGTACTCATAACAAAAGTAAAAAGACACATTTAAAATGTATTATATTGGACAACATGCAAAGATTAATTTGAGAGGTTTAAGGTATTTATATAAAAAATAATACTATATATAGAGCCAACTTGCCTATGCCAAAAGAGCACTTAAGACTGGAGAAACACCTATATTCAACCCTTAAAGAAAGGGACATTTAATACATGTATTAAACTCTGATTAGAATCTACTGCTCAATCTCACACAGAAATACCTTAGACTATGGCTGTAGTGTAGTAAATGTACAGAGAAAACAAACACATGCATTCTGTCTAGTCCATGTGTAAGTCAAAGGAAATGTCTGCCCATTAATTATAAAATTTTGGTTTGTTGGTGAAAATACAATTTTCTCCTTTTCCACAGAAGGCACAGAAACAAGCATGCTTAACACACTCTGTTCTCCCACATTTCCCTGAACTTTGTAAAAGTACTGACTGTTGAGCAGATGTAAACATGAGACAATGAGCCAACTACACAGGTGGTGGTGTGGAGTGTTGGGAACAGTTAAAACAGTGGCCACAAACTGAACTTAACCACTGTAAATCACAGTAAAGGATTTGACCCACTATGACTCACTGACAAAAATGTCTTCAAAGTGCACAAGACATGTTTGGTAAGACTGACTGGAAGAGTTGCCTCTGGGTATCTCCCTTTTACTCCAGACATTCCCATCTTAAACACACAGGCAGGGACTGGGGATTGCATCCTAAACTAGAAGCCAAATGTTGTTCTACAGAAACTACACTGCTCAGTTTGACTTTTTCTAAATCAATGAGTCAGACAAAAGGCCAACAATCAGACAGAGCTGCTGCCTGCAGAGCTCGTCTTTTCAAGCAATAAGTCAGCTGACCAAATAGGTTAGGTCAAAAGATCAGGACAGAGCAGAGAAATATGAAATACGGCTGTGTATAGAGTTTGAAACAGGCACACTTAATTGCGATTACATTTCATACAAACTTTTTGGCTCACTCAGCTCTATTAAAAAGATAAGAATAGACTACAGTCTAATGTGAAAGTCTAGACAACAAACAGACATCTGCCAAGGTGCAAGGTTTGTGTTACTTTGGTGCCGATGTGGAGTCAGTCGTTCAAACACTCAGCAATCTCATCTAGACAAAGGTGCAAATTACGTTTCCCCAAGAAGAACGGTTCCACAACAAAGCGGAGATCACAGATCCAATACTGAACACTAAAACATCTCATGCATCATCATCCTCAACTGCACACCGTAGACACAGACAACAAAGAGAGGAGGAGCATTTTGACAGGAAATGTGATTTCAGCTTTAAAAAAGCTGTTCTAAAATAAGCCAGCAGATGTCACTAAGAGCTGAACTTGAGCCCCTCAAACCATGTACTCTTCAGCGGTATTAAAAATGATTCTGTCTAATTCTGACTGTTTAATGCTGACTGGTTTACTCCTAAATACTATGGACAGTGGAGCACATTTGCAGAAATGTGTTACGAAATGTTCAATCTCAATAGATCGCTTCCTTTTAATAGTCTTTGTTCATTTAATTTGCCATCAGTCTTTAAACTTGTAATAAAGCAGATGAAAACTGTGCTGGTGGATGATGATGTTGAAAATCATATGTAAACTCTAAACTACCGTAGCCCTAATGGGGCAGTGGAACCAGCACCTCCACATAGTTGAGTGGGAAGAATCCTGACTGGCCGTTGAGCATGCCCTCATACCAGTTCTCGTCGATCTGATTGGTTAGAATAATAATGTCTCCTTCGCGAAAGCCCAGCTCACCATCATTCTCTGGGTCAAAGTCGTAAAGGGCTTTACAGCTCGGCTGTTCTGGAGCTGGAGGCAAAGAAAAATCAAAAAAAGTTTTCAACGGCACTTATAAAACAATGATATTGTTAAGATATTCTCTATGATGATCACGACACATTCAAAGAGAAGTGATTAAAACTAAAAGCTCTGACTCAGTGAGCTACAGAGTCACTCAGTAACATGACTGTTCAAGACTCCCTCCTACATGTAGAAAATGAGTTACTGCTGATAGTGATGAACAAAAGTATAGCTTTATAGACATGTTGCTTAATTCTTGTTGGTCATATATGTGTTAGTAAAGCACTGCTGCCAGCAGTAACAGTTAACTGCTACATTTCACTACTTGTGTGTGTTTCCTTTATGTGGCAGTTGGTGACCTCAGATACATGCGCTGAGGGGAGTGAGGCTGTCACACAAACTGGGCTTTTTGTCTCGTAACAATTTTCTCTTTGTGTCTCACTGTCCTCAAAGCCTCCACAGAAACACTATAGAATCACTGAGCACGTCTAATCTTCAATCACAGTGTATCATTTCAACACAAACAAAAACATTTGAAAATATATTTTTAGTGAATCAATGTAGAAATTCAGTAAACAAAAAAATATGGAAGATGTTAATGTAATGTACATTTGCAGAAATGTATTTTGAACTTTAACGCTTCCTAATATGTTATAAGCACACACTGGTATTTATACACGGCATGCAGAGTTAAGAGTAATAATTAAAAGTAAGTAAAAGTAAAAGAGCCAAGCCTGCAATGCAAAGCCAGATTGTGCATTATACCAGAAGCAGTGACCACAGACAACAAGTGTTACAAAAGACCTCACACTGTGTGACTCACACAATCTGGGTTTCCGAAAAGAAAATCTGTCCAAGTGCAATGACGCCTCTGAAGTGTCATAGAGGAGAGGAGTAGGTCAGAGGGAGAGAGCCAACCAGCTCACAGGGAAAACACACTCACATGTTCCTGTGCTTTGAGCGGACATAATATTGGTTTGCATACATTACCTAAAGGCTGATCCTAACTATCCTCATTATTATTTGTTTAGTCTAAATGAACTAATATCTTAACTGTAAATCATGTTGTTGATCTAACTCGATTCCCCAGAGAGAAAAAAGATTAAACATGGTGCGAGACTCAAACACGAAAATCTTGATGTCAGTGCATGCTGTCACTGATTATATGCACTTTTTTTTAACAATGGCCACATTTGACCTAAGCCTTTAAATATGTTCATAAAATGCTATTTCAAAGTGAACAGCCAGAGACTTTGTTCTCCAAATACATCATGTTGATAATTTTGGTGCAGTGGCATGACATAACATGCCAGGTATGAAAAACATGTTATCTACACTCAGTCACTGTTTATAGCGGTATATGCCAGCCACTCATTAGTTCCATGTATTGTATTGTAGTTTTTACAGTCTAGACTCTAGAGTCTATCTCAATACATAATACGTAAACAATACCTGAGTTCCGTGAAGGTGGTGCAGCCATAGAAGAGGTGTATCCTCCATTTGAATGACTGTTGTCCCCAAAGTCATACACAGGTTTAGGTTTAGGAGTGTATTCACGTCTGGGCCTCGACTGAGCCTCTGTCACCCTGTTCAAATGACAGAAGAACAAGAATAAACTGAGCAACTTCCGACTGGTCCAAATTTGATTTGTCAGCGTGCCCCATTGTCCAAGTACCCCTTTGAGAAACAGGAAGCTATGAAACATATTAATACGGAGAAAGTTGGTTGAGCACATCCTACAAACCATACCTTTAAATGTTTTAACATGTTCTTTTGCCAGTTTTGTAGACAATTCTATTTGTGAACAATTGAAAAGTTGCCAGAATGTTACTTGCACCTATCTGAAACTTTCTGAGCATGGTAACTTGACCAAACAAGGGTGTGCATGGGATTGGTGTTTGGCTGCACCTGTCCTGGAGCTTGCTGTAAAGATCCTCCAGCACCTGCACGGCCTCCCTGTGGTACTGCAGCTGAGACTCCACCAGAGAGGACAGCTGGCTCACCTGCTCGATCTGCACACACATACACACGCAATATGTTTCCATGCTTTGTAAAAACATTACATCCACTCACACTCATTTCCTGAACATTGATCCTAACTTAAACCACAATTTCTGCATACATAATTACAATAAATTTAATTAAACCTGCACACACGTGCGCACACACGTGCGCACACACGCACATACACACACAATTTCTGATCTCCCTGAAGCACAAGGTCCCAATGAAGCCTTGGGCTGGGACCGTTGAGTACTTGAATGGAAAGCCACTGGGAATACCAGAGACATGTACTACAATGCTAGATTAAAGGGTTACCAAGGGATAGGGTTACAGGTACAACAAAACTGGATAATTTCATGGTAGACCTCTAAAAACGCACCCTAGACCAGGGTAAGTTCCCAATAAGATAAGAAAAGAAATCTTTGATAAAATCAGATGAGAATCCTGCTGCTGTGGGCCAAAGGAATGGCCTGTGTGCACAGAAAGGGAGTGCAGAAGAGACATAAAGGAGTAAAAAATACTTGATTAATGTGCATAGTCTTTCACATGAACGTGCACAAGTTTTCTAAAGGGGATCACAGAAAGCATGTTTAATTATTATTGTTTAATTATACTGTATGCGTTACATTATGTATACAATTCTACACTACAATGTAACTATGCAAATTTATGTGAGACTTTGTAATTCAGAACATGACCTGAAATGTCAGCTACTTAAAACAGGCGCTGAAGTGGGACTGCAATGTAAACCGTTGTTGTGCCCTTGGGCAAGACATCTCATATGAGTGTGCATTTGTGAGAGTGAATGGATGGGTATTGGATGGAAATAAGCCCATTAGCCCATTACAATTATACCCACAAACAGGTGCAAAAGTCAACAACACACAAGGTCATTCTCAACTACTCCTTTGGTAAACTAACACTTGATAGGAAAGGCTCCAAGAGCACTAAGCCCTTGGCTTACTATGAGAAGCCCGACATGACCTTTTTCATTTGACAAAATCTAGCTCTATATAACTCAGTATAGAATGTTATTATTTTTCCTGTTTGTGACAAGGCCTATAATCTAGTGAAGATGTTTCATAGTTTATGTTTATACTAACTTGCATTATGGATGTGAGTTAGGTACATTATACTTTGTTTTTAATATGCACTATTCCATAAATAAATAAATTAAAATACGTTGGCTGTTTATAAATGTATAACTTGTGTGACCTTAAAAGCTCAGGTCTGGTCAGGGTGGTGGGCTTGCACTCACATCAGTCTCCAGGAGGTTGTACATGCTCGTCTGGGCCACTTCCTTTGACTCGTGAAACTTCTCCAAAGCCTGCTGGATCTCCTCGTCAGGGATCTTCCCCAGGCGCTTCTTTTTGTAGTCGTAGTCGAGCCGCCTGCCCTCCAGCTTCTTAAGATGGTGCTGAAATCACAAGGGCTCATTTCTTTAGATTAGACCTAAACTAAAACCTAAGACAATTCATTATTTAAGTTCAAGTAAATCATGGAGGACCAGACTAAACAAAACCAGGCAAAAGTCAGGTACAACTCTTATTTCCTACAATTAGAAGTGCAAAAAACTTAATCCAATAGTATAGGGCTAAGTATTTCAATTGGTTTAAGATTCTCAATTAGATTTGGTTTATTTTACAATCTTTAGATTATCAGTACCAGTTTACAGTGCACACTTAAAAAATTGGGAGTATCAACATTTGAAATATGATCTGATAAATATGAAGAAATAAATCACATACATTTCAGAATGTTGTTTGTAAATGTCTAATGTACTGCTTAATAAGTATCTATTTAGTATGTATAAAGTTGGCATGTACCTGTATCTCTCGGAGATCCTTATCACACAGGCCTTGTAAAGGATCAATAAAGTTCTGTTTGACGTCGATGTCGAGAGAGTCTTTGACCTCTGCCAGCCTCTTCATGGCCTCTCCCACATCCACCAGCGCTCCACCTGCCACACACACAGCTCATCAAATATACATTTATCACTCTATCCTTCTATAAACGCTGGTCATGAGGCTACTTAAACTGTTGCTTTAGTGAGGTCTGGAGCAATAAATTATTAAGATCACTCACTCATCCTTAATTATAAACACTATATCATAACAAGCTGCTGGATGGTGGAGATCTATCATAAACAAACCAAAGTTAGTGTCCTCTCCCAGCTCCCGTCCGTATTTGGTCATGCACTCCCCAAGCAAGCCCTCAGCCTGGGGGTACCCCGGGTTCTTCACCTGACCACGGATCTTGGACACGGTGTTCAACATGGACAGCTTGGCCCTGGAGGCTGCAAAATATTATACACAATTACATGTTTTTATGAAGAGCAAACAAGTGATTAAGTTTATAATTAAAGTTGCCGTCTCACCTGGATTGGGCTGAAGGTACTCCGAGGTTTTTGAGATGACATCTACTACTGCTTTACTTGTCACATCTACTTTCTGTGTACCACAAAGATTGAGGTCATGTTGCATTCATCAGTGCATGAATTATAATGGTGTTTTTCAAATAAAGGACAGATATTTATTTTTAACAAATGTATTTAAGCATTGGTGTCTCTTACCCGTTCCAAGTCTTTGAATTCCTCATCGAGTTTTGTTCCTTCTGCACCACCCACTTTCTCACTCACCATCTGAAAATAAAGACAATTGAAATGGAACATTATAATGTGTCCCTCAGTCGTCAGTGTTTTTCACTTGTATTTGAAACTGCGCTGAAACACTCCATTTCCCAATAAAAAGATGTCTCACATGCAGTTAACTCCACAGGAAGGTAGTGAGTTCTCCAGTGATTCTCCTGCTTTATTGATAGCTGCTAGAGACTAACAACATGGCTGATATTATGCAATCACTTGTGCTAGCGCCATAAACTATTTCTTCTGCTCCCTGTTTATGCCAAACAGACACAACATATAAACAGATGCATGCATTTCCGCTCATGGGGCACTATTTCATTCACATTATTAGTTTTGTAAAAGTTTAGACTTAATGTTAACAACAAATGTTAAATGCCACACGAATATTATGTGTTCAAAGTTACATTGCACATTGTCCTCTGAATGGTGTGGGGCCTTCAAATACAGTTGGTGAATCTTTGCTGAATTCAGAAAACACATGAGAGAGGCCTTGAGGGATTCATAACAAGCCAAGTACAGAATAGAAGCGACACTCAAGTCTGCCCTTCATTTTGACTCTAGAAAGATACAACCCTGATTCTATCTACTAAAATAACAGGATCTCACTTTGTATTACATTTGTATTATCTTAAACACACACAGATTATACCCAAAAGTATGTCTTACTTGACATAAAAGCTGAGACACTAAATATCCTAACAAATCCAACAATTCATTTAGGTATAAACAGGGTATAAAACTACACAACAAGATGAGTCAAGAGCAGCTGTTTCTTTCAACATAATTACTAGGTTGAAGGCTATTGAGCTTTAATTAGAGAATATAAAAGAGACACACACTTGATATAAAAAAAAAAAAATCAATTCAGACTTATATTTAACATAATATTCACAGTTTAGAGTTCATTTTGATTGTAATGGAAAAAAATGGTAATGTTGTTTCTGATCGGTTAGTGACCTCCCCTCGCAGTGTAGGAAATTAGTCACAGAGTGGCTTTAACAGGATTATCTGGACATGTAACCAAATGAACTTCTGTGATTTTGTAGAAGTAAAAGTTTTACTATAAATCCTCAGTGTAAGACAAAAAGTACACATCCTTTCTATCTGTTTAACAGCCAACTTGTTGTCTGGCCAAAGTGTAGAAAATCGGAGCTATGTCCAGTGTTATTGACTCAGAGTTTTGGCAAGAAACAGCAACTGCATTGCAGAGGGGAGAGCAGGGGAGAAGTGCCACCACTCCTGCAGTTAGAGTCATATTCTGATTTTGTTGTAGACCATTCATCTGCCTGTACGCACCACATGAGCCTGTCCCACTGTATCTGTCAGCACCACTCTTCCTGACATGGCTTTTTTTTTTACATGTTCACAACCAGGAATCGCAGTGTTCCTAACAGGAAGCTTGGGCAAAAACCAAATGTCTTTCCTGCTTAGATCAGCAGGAGAAGGGGGAAAGAAAGAATCTACCCTTCCCCGCCCATAAGCAGACCTGCTGAAATTAAAAACATTCACTGGCACACGTAGCTTCAAGGATGTTTACTGGATTAATACCTTTGTTATAGTTTTACTACTGTTGCTCTTGGAAGACGTAATACTATGATCATCACAAGAAAATATTTACATATCAAACTTAAATCAAAAAAATTATAATAGTTTGCACAATATACAACATTTTCCATAGAAACACAAAAGTAACTAGCTAGCGATACACGCTTTGCAATTTAAATTACCTAAATATAAACTAAATTAGAGCAAGATTGTATTGTGTGATAAGAAAACAAAACAAAAAGCAGTTCAAAAGTTACTCAGCGTTTTTTCCACTGTAACTTCACGTTAACGTTAGCTAAAAACAACATATAAAAGACAATCTGTAAACTTTATTCTAATGTTATATAAAATTATCCAACGTTAACAATAAAGTCACAACAAAACTCTTAAGTGGGGCAACGATAAATCAACAGCACAGAGCTAACTAAATGTAACGGAGTACAATGTATCCTGAACACACCAGTAAGTACTGCAAGTCCCCTGTGTGCACATGTTTGCAGGATTTATGTTTTATTATGTCGAAGTAACTGTGTACTGCAAACCGTTAGCTGATCAGGCTAGTCGATGCTAACCGCTAACGACAGTAGTGACACTGGCTAACGAAAAGAAAAAAAGTTTTGCAAACCTGACTGGCTTTATAAAACTGTTTCCTCAACCCCGCTACAGACATCTTGAAGTCCAGCAGTGATCAGCCTCCAATCAAGCAGACTGCAGCACACGATGAGTAAAGAAATGAGAGTTAAAGTTTAGGAAAAGGCCCAGAGCAGCAGCAGCAGCAGGAGCAGAAGAGTGGACGGGTTATCGCAGGACTGAGGAGAAGAGCAGAGAGTCTGGTCCCGGGACACGCCACTGACCACGGCCACGTATCTGCCCTGTCTAACTATTTGCCGCTGCAACACTTTCACTGCAACACCGCTGATAATCCTTCCCAAACTGAAATATCTCACACAAGAGACGCTTTTAGTTTGTAAGTGTATTAAATTTAAACACATCACTCAAATTAAAACCCTTTTTTTGACTTGAGAGATAAAAATTTTAAGATATGTTGGTGCACACTGCTCCCTGCTGGATACAAAATATACAGCATGTGTACATTTTCCACTGCACTGTGAACGAGTCAGAAAAATAATAAATAAATTAGGGTTGGGGAAAAAATAAAAAAATAATAATAAAAAAAATAAAAATAATAAATAAATAAATAAAAATAAATAATAATAATAATAATAATAATAATAATAATAATAATAATAATAATAATAATAATCGCATTAATCGCATGAGCTCGAGTGCGATGAATTAAAAAGCAGCAAGTAACGCACTTCTATTGGAAATGTAAATGAAAGAGCCATACATTTGTTGTGCCCTCAGAGCCTTCAAGGTATTCAGTAAAGGCTCAAGGAAAAAATATTTGTGCTACTAATATATTTTTTCAATATTTTTTATTCAGTGAGTAATAAACACTACTACTAGTAATAATTTCTAGATAATTGTTATAAACGTGGACTGATATTTCCAAAGGTTAAAAGGTTAAAATAATGGAATGAAATGGGACCAATCTAAATTTTTCTTCCAGTGGTATCTGGGTAAATCAGTGACTCCCCCTGCAGGCTCTGAACTAAAGAAATTGACAGTTGTTTTAGCCAATCATATTTCATTGAGTTATGGGCGGGATCATATCACGAAATCTTCCGAGCCTTCAGCGAATACCCTGTAAAAGTATTATGTAAGTGAGACCGCAGCGACGAAAACTACACTGGACGCCTCTATTTGGACGCTTCAGGGGCAAGAGCCCGCGGCTCGCGGCCCGGCCGGAGCCGGAGCCCGCAGCCGGGCCGAGCGCACGGCCCACGGAGGCTTGGACACGGTGCATCTCACGTGGTCAGAAAAAAGTGAAAGATGTGTAAAGAAGAGACATCAAACTTAAAGAAACTCTCGCTTTGGACTTTTTCAAAATAAAGGCCAATGAGCAACAGACGTTTACAATAAAAATAAATAATAAAAACTGCGTTAACGGCGTTAAAATAATTGTCGGTGATAATGAATTAATTAGTTAACGCAAAATTAACGCGTTAACGTGCCCGGCCCTAAAATAAATAAATAAATAAATATTTACTACAGTATAATATACATGCTGATATTGTTTATTATTGTGTATCATGTTAAAATAGTGTTTCCCACAGGTTTATAGCCGAGTGAGGCTATATCCATATTTGAATAATTTTATTTAATACAATTTATAGAAAACTTATATCACCTATTTCCTTTGCTCTGATTACAAATTACAGTATGTCAATGGAAATACTATAAGCATAAAGTAGGCCCGATAATGTGTTTATTTTTATAGGCAAATGGGAGTGTGGGTTCTGCTACCTGCATTTGTAATTCATTTTATCTTGTTATTTGTGTAGAATAAATTCTGAACATTAATTATTTTTAGAGATCAAAGGTTTTCTCGAAAAAACATGCATTCTTACTTTGAACAGGAATGTCTAGTCTTCACAGCTCTGACTTATAACTATGCATTAACTGATTGTCTCCATATAAAAGAGTAAGAGGTGCTTAAGCTTAAAGTGCTAACGACACGACAGGTTTTCTCATTTTTCTAATTGTTACCTGGCTTGGTGGGATATTACCTGTGGTAAATATGTTTTCATAGACAAGCAGGTAGCCTTCTCTTCACCAGGAAAAGTTACATAATGCACTTGAAAATTAATAATTAATAAATAATAAGTAAATGAATTTAGCAGTAGAATATTTGGGTACATAATAAAAAATATAGCCCAAATAAATGTGTATTTTGCTTTATTGTAAAAAGGTCTTTATTATTACATTCTTCAATCCACATTATAACACCATTGTGCAATAACACTTGACTGTGTAAAGACCTTCTCAGGCTTTATATCCATGACATATAAATTATTTTTTATTAAAAATCTATTTTGATTCAATAATATTAATAAACTTACTGAACATACTGAACATATCATAGAGAAGGATCATCACAAAAAGAAAGTTTAAAGGATACATGTTTAAAAACACTCTTTAAAAAAAATAGAATTACATCTCTCCAAGACAAAAAAGGACACTAAACCGATGAGAAAATGATAGTACATAAAAAGGACAAAATGAGAAGCAAAAGATCACAACAAAGCCAACACAAATTCAGAGATTATAATCTTTATAGTTATTTTGTTACATTTATTTGTAGCCTAATTCATCTATGACTCAAAAAAGAGAAAGACATTTGCAATAAAGATATTAGACAAAGGTAAAATCTTTGATACTTCTGTAATTAAACATTCACAAGAACATACTGTACACAGTGATCAAGGTTTAAGGTCTTCTATGTTGGTGCAAGGTGTCTAGTAACAGCAGACACTAGGACGAGAGCCCAGCTATCTCCCTGAGTGACGCGAACTGTGTGCGCAACAGCTCCCTGACTGCTCCGGGGCTGCTTCAACTATAGGCTACTTCTGTTTTAAAATGACATTCTTGGATCCAATGCACATATATTGCACATTTTTACAATCCTGTGCCACAATGAAATGGGCATTTATCAACATGTTAGCTGTTTATTTGGTACAAAAAATAGAGTTGTCTCTTTTGTGAGTTGAACTGTGCGTATTTGCTGGAGTGTATGACTTTAACTGTGTGACACTGAAACAATGGGAAAGACCCAAAACGTATGGCAAACAGCACTGTCCCAGCAGTGCAAAGCAACCCTGTCTAAAAAAACAAACACCGAAGTAGATACCCACTACCACGATTGTCAGCATTTAGAGGTATACATTAAACAAATGCTGCTGTTTTACTGCCCATGTTCAGAACACAATTTCTATGTGCACTCTGTCGCCCCAGAGACCGTGCCTCACATAGATCTATATCTAAATAGGGCTTTCTGGACCCAAAGGCATCAACTGTTCTCAAATGACAGATGAGCAGACAAAATGTCATCCTTGGATCAAGAGCATTTAAAAAAAATGTCTTGAGTCATTTAGACATATACCGCTTAAATGCATTTCAGTTTACCTGTCACTGACCTGACAACTAAATGTTTTTTTTCAAGAACCAGATATACTAACTCAGGGGGGTAGCTGTTGGCTCTGTCAACCCTTTGCTGAGCTATGTAGTGTTGAAAAGGTGAGGTAGTAAGGGAGTGGGGAAAAAGGAGAAGAGCTCCTATCTTCCAGTCGGTCAGATGACCCTCTCACTGTGTCACAGAGCACTCGGAACATGTACAATCTTACTCTTCCATGTCAGTAAAATGTCCTTTTAATTTTTGCACCAAACTCCCAGTTCAGTCCTTTGAAGGTGCTGCTCCAGGCTCAGGGCTGACGTTTTTACAGTTTCTCCCTGAGAGCACATCCACCCCACAGTGGTCACTTCCCAGCATCTCGTTCAAAATTGTCCACCTCCTGAGTGACACCAGCTTTTCACAGATGGTACTTTAAGTAGAAACCTGTACATCTGTGAGGGTTGACAGTTTTGGATTCGATAAAGGACTTTTAAGTGCTAATTAACTCTTTCAAATTATATCAGTTCCTGGAAGTCCAGATAATGGACTGACAGCACAGGCACTATGTACTTTTGAACTTTCTCCGTACTCACTAAATATCTTGGTTTTGGAAACAAGTTTTTCCTTACAAAAAGCTAATATTTATGTCCATGTTTAAAATGCATGGTTCATTCTACGATTCTATGTGGTGACATTTTAAAGGGTTAAGGTCATTTGGACTGAGGTCATTGATTGCATAAAAGAATTAAGAGCTAACTTTCAGTAAATTAGTATCTGAGGATGTGCTAGCAAAAATATCTACAAATATCAGCATAAGTGCTAGGTTTGTGCTGTGTGTGCAAGAGCTTGTCAACAGGGCCGAGGACACTGCCCATCACAGTTTTAAAAACTATTTCTGCTGATGAGTTTGATCATGGTCCCTTTCAACAGTTTGTTCATAAAACTGCAACATCTGGGCTACTCTGTATTACAGATCTCTAATGATCTGGTTTACTCCACTGAGACTAGCAGCGTAGCAGCACATCTAAGAAAAAGAAGGTGAGGTTTCTAAGGATGTACATTCTACTTCAAGCTTAGGAACGGCAAAGGGAAAGGGGGTACATTCAACAATAGCTTACAGGAACTTTGAGTAATACAGGTTACACTTTCTATAAAAGGAATTAAACTAATTAGAAGTTCAAATTCTTCTCATAGAAAAATAGTTTTGCCAGTTACAAATAATGTGTGCTACACATGACTTAGCTCATGGAGCCACGGCTGCAGTTGCTGTAGTGTTGTGTGACGTGGGCCAGCTGCAGGGCAGTGGTGCGGACTCCAGGCAGAGTTCACGGGTGAGAGGAGGAGTGTGTCTAAAGTGTAGCATGCACGATTGTCATTGAGCTGCTGGTTGATGTTTGCCTCAGCTGGTTGCCATGTTCACTCAGTATCACCTCCTTCACGTCAGTGAGTCAGTTCATATCAACCATGGCTAACTAGGCCTGGTGCTAACCCTCTGTGGAGTCTGGGAAAGGGATTTCACTGCCAAAGACCTCTCTGTACAAAGGAGGAAATGTGTAGGCAGTCTCAGGGTGGACCAGACGGAAAAACTCCAATTTGTCGATGTGGAGGTTACAAATGGACTTCATTATAGGGAGTTTAGAAACCATCTAGAAGACAAAGACTGGCATTAGCTTATGAATATAATCATTAAATACATCTCAAACTTCAGGATAAACTGTACCTTAGCAAGTTTGCCTTCTGATGAGCCCTCTTCCTGTAGACAGCGCTGCAGAGCCAGGTACACCTTCTCCTGCATCTTCTGTATCTTGTGTACATCTGTGAGCCACAGCCGATCTGAGAAAGTCAAATATTTTTCTTTGAGTTAAAATTTTTTTACAAAATATCTCTTCTATCTTCTATTAAAGACAACATTATATAAATATTGTATTCAGTATAATATATTTGAAGCAATACCTGGAGAAAGCAGCACAGCAGCACTGAACAGAGCCATCTCCTCCTCTGACATTTGTAAGCGACTCAGGCTCCTGGCCAAGTCAAACACTGAGGTGACCAGATCATCACAGCCTTCAAGGAATGAAAAGCACAGGCTATTCAAACACTATTTTATCACAGATGTGGTGTTGGCATGCATTGATTTGATTTATGAATGTGAACAGACAAAGATGCTGAGGTGTTGACTCACCAAGAGCTTTAAAAAGATGAGCTGTGGCAAACTTCCCATCAAAAAGCATTGTATTATTGATAGGGTTATAAGCCCGGCACATACGGATCAAAAGTACATCCATGCAGCCTGACAACAGACAATCATATTCAAATTCAGCAACGAACTCAGTTAAGTGCAGTTTCAAAACATGGTTTATCAAATATATTCAAATATATATGATTCATACAGCAATAAAAAACACCAGAAAATGGAACTCTAGCCATTAAGTTTTATTTAGAATGCATTGTGGAAACTTGATAACTGGTTCACAGAACATAATGGAATGATTTTTTCTGACCTTCATGTGTGTCAAAGACAAAGTTTCACACCCAGCTTGGATTTTATGTAATTAAGAAAAAAAATCACTATGACTGAGCTATTGAAATAAAGAGAGCTGTTTATGATGACAAATAGGCTATGACTAGAAAGACTTCTTTTTTGGTTGTGAGATGTTCCTTTTAATTTGGGATTATTTTCTGATAGGAGTGAATAAGCACATTGATTTAAAAAGTAGTCTGAGTGTACTATCAGTGTGGGAGATGCTGATGCACTGACCTGCTTTTAAAAGGATAATCTGATCATTTTGACAGAGGTCCATGAAGCCAGAGATGCGCTTTGCAAACTCCACCACATACTGGACTGCATTGGTAATGTGAATAGCACATTGTTGCCACATCGCCTCAGCTGACTGAAGGAAAAGGATAAGATGAATCATTTACTATTGTTATAACACCCATTGAATTAATCAGAATATTATTATTTCATTTCTAAAATAGTAAGAGTGCTTTCTCGGATACCTTGCTTTGAATGGACCGTGTCTCTTCTGGACTGTACAGGGTCCAGGCCATGCGTTTGAGCTCCTCTGTGCTGTACTGTCGCGTCTCAATGTGTGACTTCACCACATTCTGAGTTATGCGCTCTGAACAGAAAAAAAGATTATGGCCATTCCATATGCATTTATGTCACCCTGTAAGACAGTGTATTCCTTGATTTTCATACCTATTTCAATGAGAGGGCAGCCTTCAGGCAGTGGGTTGAGAATGGCATGTGAGAATAACCCAGAGTTGTGGAGCAGTTGGTATTCATGCTTGATGTTGTGGTTGGCCTCATTGAAGTCCAGGTTGGTCTGCTCTGGAGAGCTCTGGGAGGAGGAGCTGCTGCCCCCGCTGCCCCCCAGCATGTCCAGGTTACAGTAGTCGCCCCCGCCGTCTTCTGGTGTAAGCGGCAGGTCGAACAGCAGCCCCTCAGGCAGAGCACTGATGTCATCCAGGTCACTCAGGGCTGCACTGGAGCCCCGGCTGTAGGTGCGCCCGTGCACTGGCAGGTCCCTGCCTTCCTCACGAGCACCCATCCCCGCACACTCCTGAGACTGCTGGTGCCTCTGGACCTCCTCATACAGGCTGTCCCGCTGCTTCTTAGACATACGGCCAAATTTGACAGCTGTAGGAAAACAAGCATAACAGAGATTAGTTTACATGTCCTCATGTGGAATTGAGAAAAAAACTTGCATGCATGAGGGTTAGATATTGAACCGACCATCACGGCTCATGCCCAGGGCCAGGCACTTCTGCAGCCTGCAGTGCTGACAGCGGTTGCGGTTGGTCCGATCAATGAGACAGTTCCTCTGTCGAGAGCAGGAGTACATAGCATTGTTCTGCTGACTGCGGCGAAAGAAACCCTGACAAAAAAACAACAACACTGACATTAGAAACTAAGTACCATAATAGATTATTTTATTATCTAAAAGATACAAAGTGGACACTCACTTTGCAGCCTTCACAGGTGATGACGCCATAATGGATCCCTGATGATTTATCCCCACAAATCTTGCAGGGGATTACTTCTATTTGAGCTGAGAACAGAAAGAATAAAAAGAAACATTGAAACATAGATTAACATTATGAGCACAAAAACACTTACATCAGTTTGCAGTAGCGCAATGTGAGTAAACATGTCCTGTTTTTGCTCCATGTCTTGAATGCAATAAGTGTAAGAATCTTTCAATTGTATTTTTACAAGATCAAATGAGATGAGAATGAAAGCAAAGTAATATTTACTTTGAAGGAATTGCATAATTCCACTCTAATAAATCTAAAGTGGCCCAAGGCTGCCACAACAATGCAAGCTCAGAGCAGTGACTCAGTGGTCCATCTGAGCAAGGCTAAGATTTAGCTAACACTGTTGAGTGCAGTACAATGTAGGCCTCAGTAGTGCACAGATATGAAGTCTATGTGCCCACATTTGCACTGTTCATTGTGAAAGCCTGAACCGTCTTACCCAGGAACAGCCTGTTCTTTTCAGTATGTTGTTTATCTAAGTAGCTGGGCCTCCTCAAGCCCAGAATAGCAGCTCAATTGCATTAGCCAAGGCACAGGGTTATAAAGTTTCACGCTCTCTCCTACTTTAGCTCCGCCCCAGGAAGAGCTGTTCATTAGCAGGTTAACTAAGACACACTGGCACACTGAACCCTGAAGGCCCACAGATATGGCCTCCTTAGATGTGCTTACTGTGCAGGATGGGCACAAAATCTGATTTGAGCTTTGAGCTGAGAATCACTTGTGTTGCATCATGGGATATTAGGTAACCAGTAAATGGCAGCGATAGCTCTAACTGGCCTTCTCAGCGCGTCTCAGAAAATTGCTGTTTTGTGAGGGTTCTTTCATAAAGTGCTCGTCTAAGCAATCACATGAGTCACTGAGTGTGGGGGAAGGTGTGCGTCACTACGGTTACTGACCGACATTATCCCATGGATCCTGACTTTAGGATTCAATTTCCTCACACATTTGTCTTTTTGTGCCTCTGTGGTTTGCTTCTGAAAGCTAGAATTCCACTTGGCAATTGAAACACAGAGGATATAAATAAATTAAGGGCCACTGGAAAAAGCCTTTCTACGTGCTGCCTGGACCGCTCCCCCTCCCGCACCTCTCCCTGTGTTATATAACTGCTGTCTGGCCACATTCCATGAACACGCTCATTCAAAGGTGGTTGTCTTGGCAACTCCCAGAGCTCCTGCTCCACTGTTCTGCCTCTCCATTGGCCATTGCACAGAGTTACTTCGCCTGTGATTAGCCACCTCACCTGCCAGTCAGCTGAGTGGAGCAGCCAGGCCCCACAGAGTAGGAGCTGTTCCACTGACACACTTTTCTCACTCAGCAGCAGAGGGAGGTGCTTCATGGCAGACGCACAAGAAATACAATCTGCTTTTTAGGGAGGAACCAAATCTGACTCAGGCCTGTAAGTAAAGGCCGAGCCATAGCCTTTGTTTTGGATCAGAGCCATAACAATGTAAGGTGTGATAACTTAAATGGTAGCTTAAAGGTTATTACCTCACACGAGCACTTGTGTAACACCTGAATGTTTTTGTGAGCAGGCCTATACAGTAACACGCAGAGTAGAAACAGAAGTGTCTAATAGTGGCCCCTAGCATGTTGCTGCATGTCAACTATTTGAGTGAAATTTCATCTGTGCTTACGCGTCACCATAAATCTATTTTTACTCAGAGCAGTTGGCTGGACACATATGCTCCCACTGTTCTGGCTTGGTGGCAAACAAATATTGCACAACATGCACGGCAGTGTTTCATGTAAATAAGTTATTAGGTCCAATTCTGGACTTTCATGGTCATTCTGTAGCAGAATAAACAAAAACAATGACAATGATCAGTTACACACAATTTCATTACATTCTTGTTCATTACAAGAATCAATTTATCTAATATTGAAATCATGCAAAACATTATGATCCACCTGTCAGTGCTAACACTGACGGCACTGACAGCTTTAACAGTTGGAGACATATATAGTGAGCAGTTTAACAAACTTGAATTTGTGATGTAATCTATTTGAAGAAGCTCTGTCATGATCAGCACTTTTCATGTCTGTAAACTGTGTTATGGGACTTTGACCTCTCTTCCCAGCTAATCAAACACGGTCCAAGGTCCTATTTGCCTTGTGCTTTACATTTACCTGAAATACTGTGTACTTAACCTACATCTGACAGGGACTGCAGGCCTGTGTCTGTGTGCATACATTGTATATTGTGCAACATTGTGCAATAAAGGGCTTAGGCCATCAGATTGTTTCTTTTGTTATTATATGCAATATTCAATTTGTCTTATTTATACTCATGTTTAAGTGTGTAAGGGGCGGTAAAATAATTATTGGTAAATCCTTGTGCATTTTGAGAAATTTTAAATATTTTTATTGGACAAAATACTGACTGAGATTTCTTCACTCTTTCTATTCCTTTGACAAAATGAAATATATTGACTTGAACATGTGAAGCTGCTGCAGGACTGAGCCCATGTGGGCCTCTCAAACACAAGCAAAAGCAGAGAGAGGAATCTGGTTCTCAGCACGCACCTCTGCAGTGGAGCCCAGGGCTCTTCCAACCACAGCTCCTCTCAGTCACCTTGAGTTTAAATCTCAAGATGTCTGTTGTGACATTAATATCTTACTTATCTCTTTATATTCTAATATGACCAATCTGTCCTACATCAATAAATATTTTTAAAACAAGCAAAAAAAAAAAAAAAAAAAGAGTACAAATATGTGGACAGGAGATTGCAGATATAGTTGTGGTACCAATCAGTATTTTACAATGGCAAATCTTTTTTACATAGTGATGTGCAGAGAACTAAAGTCTCAGAGCAGAGAAAAAGAGTGGAATGTTGAGTTGAGCTGTCAGAGGGAAAGGGCACCTTGACACATACTGTATCTGACTGTGAACTTGCCCAAGGCTGCACAGTCGCAGAGCAGAGCACAGCTGTCCTGCAGAGCACAGCGGCCTCCTCTTTACAGCCAGACCTTTTGATCCTAGGCCCCATCTTATCAGGAGGCCCGCACATCTTGGGACTAAGTCCAACCACTCAAGTGCACCACAACATTTAACCTGTTTGAGCCAAAATGTGCCGTTTCACAAGAGCAATATGGACAACTCTGACAGACACTTATCAGGAAATTGATCCACAAAATGTTATGACAATGCTCATGTGGTTTCCCTTACATATAATATTTATACTTGTGATTACAGGGTGGAAACCAAATGGTGAATAATGCAGTATTATTATACAACAGTGGAGCTGGAGGGGCTCTGTGGTTGATGTAAGTAACCTTAGCTGACAGAGGAAACTGAGCTTAACTCAGGCCGGCTGTGGCTCATGGTTAAATGTAGGCTTGCTGTGCCCATATCCTGCTTGTCACAGCAGTGCATGAGTCTGACATCCTGACAGCACCAAACCAAGCAGATCAAATCAAACTCCCACTGCTGCTACCTTTTGCAAAATAAAAGGCCATTGGCCAATATATATTACTTATAGGCTACATCATTCTTATACAGACAGTAGCATTACAGAACAATGTCCTATGTGTGATGTAAACTTTGTTGACTTGAGATCCCCATGATGAGTGTACCTCATCAGTAGGCCTAATGACGACAGTACAGGCACATACACACATAGGCAGTAATCCTCATTGACAGAACTAGGTCAATGGAGCACCCCCCTCCCCTCACGCTGACCGTCACAGCGATGATGCTAAAAAACAAAAACACGTTGGCGTATCAGCTCCTCTCAAACAAACAAAAAAATAAAGCAAACAACAAGCCAGTGCTTCAGTAGGCTACTGTTGAGGACTAGAGTCTAAAACAGAGTCTAATCAGATGTGAACAAGAAGCTGCTGTCTACAGGCCTAGACTATTACAAAGTCAAAAATCTTGATCACAATGTGTAATGACTTATAACTTTGTTACTACAGAGGAATAGACCTAGTAAACACATCTTGATATCAGGGGTAAACGGTGCCGGGCAGCCGTGCGGACTGAGTGCTTTGACAGTCAGTCTGTGATTCATGCTCCCTCCTCCTCCCTCTGCTGTTTCTTACATAACTGAAGCCGCTCACCGGCGGAATAAAGCAACCGCAGCTACAACGCGTTCTTCTGTCGCTCGCTAAATCTCAACAAAAGCGCAATAAAAAAGGAAAATAATACACTTACAAACACTACAACTCGACAACATTAAAAGTTGCCAATATGAGACAGAGGAAAATGATGGGCCAAGTAGCTCAATTACATGGATTGAATCATAATCTAAACATCACTTTTGCATTTGTCAGCTATGTGTCGAAAAAACTCTGACTGATGAGCACAGTTAGAGTAAATATTATATAAATGTGTCTGCGCGTAAAAGGTTGTTTGTTGTGTGCGCACTTCGGACTTCGGTTTCAAAGAGGCGCCGCCACACCATAAAGTTTCCGCCCCTGAAAATAAATGTCAAAAGCAGATAATTCAAACAAACACTCACCTCTCATGTTGGCGCTAAAGTCTGACAAGTCTTCAAGTCATAAAAGTCCAAGTGGAAATTGAGCCAAAAAACACTGAAAGCAACGCAAACTTGCTCCACTCGGGAGCAGCTGAGAACTGTCACAACAGCTAATCCTCATATGGCTCTGGAGCAGTCCGTCGGAGGTGAAAACGCAGCTAAATGTTACTAAAGTGTAGTTAGGTGTGATCGCTGTGCTGGTGCAGTCCAAATACACGCTGTAGAGACAAGTGGGAGAAGTCAGAAAGCTGCGGTTCCTCGGCTCTTTGCTGCGCTCTGCTCCGTGGCTCGCTCTAACCTAGTTTCGGCGCGTGGACTACACATGATCCTCAGCCGCGGTCCGCCCGCCTCGTGCCCCGTGAGCTGCGCGCGCGCCCCCTCTGCGCGCTTTAAGGAGGAGCTCGCTCGCGTGCGTGGGAAAGTGTGGCAGTGTGTCAGTTCAGAGTGCCGGTCACACGCCGTGGGAAATGTATGCTTCAATCTAATGCACTGTTATATTTATGCACAATGCGTCTTCTTAGTAATTAACAGGCTATTGCATAGCATTTTTTTTTTTTTTAACGCATCTAATAAAAGAATCAGTATTGTTACTGGACAGAGGAAAACTATCAAGAACGAACTCAGGTATCATGTTTAGACATGCAACGACAGTTTTTATTATTTTAAGACTAAAATATACTTTTCAATTTGTCTCTATAGTAAGTTCATCTTCTGCACTGCAGGAGGGCAACTGTAGGCCTAAACAGCGCAATATGCCAGTGACATCTGCTATTATAAAATAGTGCAATCTAACTTTGATTGGGCTTTGTGAAATACAACCTATTGTGTAGGTCCTATAAACATGTTGTTATATAATGGACCCACAATGAATTACTAATTTACAGACCTCACACAAATGGCTGCTTACCATTTTCACTAACTTTTTTACCCATTAAATTTAACCGAATTAAGTTAGAATTGTATTGTAGTCTTTATATGCCTCCACATAACAGAGATAAAACAGCGATTACGTTTCATATAACCTTTGGACCAGGAAGAGGACATTACAGATTACTGGACAAGTCTACCTTCAAACATATTTGTCTTGTCATTGTAGAATTGTATTTACAAAAAACAAAACAAACAAAAAAACCTAGATCTTCTGACTGACCACTGTTTGTTTGGAGCTGAATTCAACATTGTAGAGTGTGTTATATCACTGGATTAACCAACACTAATCTCAGTGAGGGAATTAAACCGGAGTAGGCTACATCCTGTCACAATGTGTTTTTGTTGTGCTTCTCTTTCGTCTTACAAGTACTTTATCATAACTGTACTGCCATGTGTATTTTATATTATCATTATCATCTCACCACAAAGTACAGACAGCATTCCTTGAAAAGTTGAGTTCATTGCAGAGTACACACCCTTTTACTGTGCCAGAGAGCTTGTGCCAACCACGACTCAAACCAAAACAAAAAATCCTGCTGATGAAAATAACTGATTTGCAAGCGTGGGTAGGATGACGAACGTATCATGTAACTTAGGCGCAGTTATGAAATGAGGAGAAGCAAGAGATTATGGTAAGTAGGTTAGTGGAGCAACACAGAGCGTTCACACCCCTCCCTTCCTAAGTGTGCATGCGCGTTGTCCCTCTCTGCTTGCTTGCTTTTGTCAACTGGTCTTTTGTGCCGAATGATACGAACAGCCCTATGAGCAGTTACAGAGACATGTACGTGCGCTCTCTCTCAGGCACCACCCTTGCTTTGGTCCTGTATTGTTTATGTGGGTACTCATGGTTTTGTCTGCATGTTCTATACTGGGATCTGTCTCGCCCTTATGAGCAGCAACAAAAAGAGAAACAAACTCCTAGCCATAAATGGAATGCTATAATGCTTACGATAGAGCACAATGCTGGGAAATTTACAGTAAAAATGTTTGTTTGGCCATATTCTTTGCTATCAGCTTCCTCTTCCTCATATTTAGACAGCTTTACCAGCCAATAGTTTCCTTCCTTCACTATCCCTATTCTGAGTATTGCCGCCCGAGATGTCCTTTAGCGTGCTTCTACACCGCCATGCTTCATCCTCACATCCTGCAGCGTCACTGACCTCCTGACCCCCAATCTTATGTAACCATGGCAATACCCAAATTAGAACATGGAGGACGGAAAAAGGGCGGGGCCTCTGATTTGTAGCATGGCCCAAGACCAGCTTTCCATATTAAGCTATTAGAGCATAAATCTATAGATAGATTAGATTGGCAGGCACGTTGATAGTGAGGCCCACACGTTCATATAATAGTTTGTACTAGCAGGAGAGTGTACTACAAAATGCAAAGACAATCTATTATCTGGAGCTGCCCAGTGCATAAAGCTGTGTATACTGAGAGGATTATTTTAGGTTCCCGCTCCTCGCTCCATAATCCCGACTGGTCTCCTCACCCTCATCCCGTTAAACCCTCTCGCTTCTTCTCTAATCTCCCCTGCTCGTTCTCGCTGTGTGGCTCTAATCTAGTCTGTACCTGTCTCTCACCTGCGCCAGCTCCACATCAACAGGCTGTAACCACAAGCCTGAGAGCACGACAACAATATCCAAAATGTCTACAAGTAAACAGTAATTAAATACGCCCTTAAAAGCACTGGGGTGGCAGGCAGTGAATGTCATTTTGACATCTCTTGCCTACATTCAACTTGACTTGAATCTGATTTAAATATTATTATGTAGTTTTCCAATCACTCTGCATGTGAGGCTCATAATCTGATGTTGCAAAAGTAGAAAAACTGACAGAGGAACAATATACAGTGAAACACATAGTGGCCAAGGCGAGGCAGGATGATAATAATAAGGGAGCAGCTGAACAGGAATGCCTTAATGACACAAAAGGGAATATAAAACATAATTAGCTTGTATAACCTGTCTGATTAAGTAACTTCAGCTATTAAAATGAGAGCCAAGAACACTTCCATAACCACCTTTTAACTGATTTAAAACTTCATTGTGTGTTTGTCTACGTCAATACAGTGATGTATTGTGGCAAGTATAAAATACTTGGTTAATTGCACATATGGACGGCATTGTGTTACCTAAACTTTCCGGCAAACTTGTCTCCAGTAATAGCCCCTTTAATAGCTGACTAAAGTCCCTGCTATGACTCTTTCCTGTACTGCTGCACAATCTTTGTTTGCAATATGCTAAAAGAGCATTTCTAAATACAAGCCTTGTAAAGTGAGCATCTGGGTTCACTGATAGTGGCGGTCAGCAGAGTATCAGATTTACTCTTTTCTCATTCGTCTCCCTAATTACAGCAAAGGTGCAAAATCGGCCTGAGAAGACAATCTGCTTGTAGTTTCATGACAAATGGTTGGAAAGTAAAGAGATACTTAAACTGAAGCACATGTTTCTACTAATCCTGTTCTTGTCTTGATAATATGGACATTTTTGTCACCTGTACTACTTGTAGCCAGAAGAGTTATTATGTTTTTTTTTTTTATATTTTAGTTTAGTTTTAATCTATAACATAAATAGATTATCATTTCACATTTTATTAATCATAAACAGCAATATAGATATAAAAGCACTTCAAGAAATTGATCTATTTACATCACATTCAAAACTGCAGAGCTGATTCTATATTCCTGGCCCTGCATTTCACAGTAGCAAGTAGCAGATTTTCATTTAAAGTAGCTATGTTACATTTTAAGACCCTATCACTCAGAGTCTTAATTTTTCTTTTAATAGCAATTTAAGTATACAGATTTAGGAGGGAGTATTTAAGCCTTAAATGCAGTACAGCAGAGGAGTACTCAAACATGTATGAATCAAACACCACTACAACATGGTTAATTAAATGATATGTTGATTTTGTATATGTTCAATTTTAACAGTAGTAATCTATATAGCAGTAATAGTGGTTGCTGTTATAGTAGTTATAGCACAGTAGCAGAAGTTGTAACATGTACAGTCTTGTTCTCCCTTACTAGACACCTATAGGTTTTATACTATGTACTTGACACAGCTCTCCACATACGTATAAGCCTATCTGAGCTTTGTCCTTCTGACTCAAAAACTACAGTGGCATGTGACCCCTGTTAAGTAGCTACTTTGGTAGTGACTGGGTGGCATGGTGGTACAGTGTTTAGCAAGGCTTCACAATGACAAGTTCCTGAGTGGATTCAGTTCATAGACTGGAACATTGAAGTTAAAGGTGCATTGGTGCTTTTCTGGTGGAAGATCTGTCAAAAACCTTTATTCATGGAGATGTCATTGCTTTGTCTGGAATGTTTCACAGGATTAAGCCTTTTAAGACCAAACCAGAGGAAGTTATAGGTCAAATCTGTGGAGAGCCAATACCACTCACTGTCAGAATGCCTGCTTTTCTAGATATTTTTGAGCTATAAAACCACCTGTAATTTAATACATCTATGTAATGTCATATTGTGAAACATTCTAATCAGAGCAATAACATATTAACAGAAACAAGGTGACAAACCCCCACCAAAAAGTTAGAAAGTGCCTCTTTAAGTTTGCATGTTTGTTATATTCCAGTTCCCTACCACTATAAAGAGGACTTCCTTAAAACTTAAATTCTGAATGTCAGTGGGACTGGTTAAATAATCATTAAACATTAAATACCTCATACAAAATAAAACAAAACAAAGCAAACAAAAAAAAAAAACCTGACAAAAAACTATTTAGTATATTACTAATTGTGGCAGAGGTGATATGGGGAGAACCAACAATATAAATAAATACAGCGTCCTTCAGTTCACATTAGTTAACACTGATATTTGTCCTCCATGAGCAGCTGTCAGTGCAAAGATAGCAGCATTTAGCACCCTTAGCCACATATTAGCATATTAGCCTTATATTCTGTCATCAAGCTGCTGTTGCTGTCTCTCTGGTCCCACAGGATGAGGACATTCACAGGACAAGCATTCAATTAAAGATGACATTTAACAAGATGTCTCAGTCCACATTGCACCATTGTTCTGTTGTCTGTCTACTGCTTGGCTTTACTTTCGATAATATCACAACTGACAGTGGTGACAGCAGACTTTTGACGACATTTGATGAAACGATAAGGGTGCCAAGATTCTGTCCATCTTTATATTTTATTGTATTTTTATTTTAATGTATAACTGTCACTAAATTTGGGTGACCAAATGTCATTTACCTGGGACAGTGCCAGTTTTGAGCCCTGCGTCCTTTGTCCCTGTGGATTGATCCGAAAATACTGATTTGTCAGCTTTACACAAGAAATGTCCCAGGAGTCCCTATTTTTGACCAATCCGATCCCAACCAAGTAAAGAGGGACATAAATTGTCATTTGTTTAACTAAAATACAGAAAACCCTGATTGAAAATGACCATATGGCTATAAAAATGCATAGACAGAAGTCCCAGAAGTGAGTCGAGAAAGGACAATGTTACTTGCTCTTTTCACAGTTTTATTGAAATCAGTCCAACCCAGGTGAGTCCCAGTTTAAAATTTTGAAAATCTGGTCACCCTACACTACATTCACTACATTTGGCTAAATAATATTCTACTGATTATTTGGAACTTATATATATACTCACTATTTCTTTAGGAATAAAATAAGCCTGTGTGACACCATACAATTACACAAGAAATATATTTGAAAGTACAACAGTACTTTTATTTAAATACAATATCTGATTACTGTTTCCACTGTAAGCTCTATGCTGATAATGCGTTTTTGTAATTTTGTGGACTATTTAATTATAAATCAGATCATATTTTCTGTCCAGCCACCAACAAATGGTAAATGGTCAAATTTTTATATAGCACTTTTCTACCATCAAGGAACTCAAAACCTACTCTTAGGAGTAAGTTTCCCCAAATATTCTTAATCATACTTGAGTAATTTCTTGGGCCACTACTGTATATTTCTTCTTGAAAACTATTACTTTCAAGTACCAGTACTCCTACTTTGGCTGCTCTACCCACCTCTGGTAAGTGAAAGTACATGAATTTCAATGATAACCATTAAACTGCCAATTGTAATAAATATGACAGTGATGAAATTAAAGTGTACGGGAAGGATTTATGAAAACAAATGGCAGCCTGTTGAGATTTAAATTCAGGATACCGTTACAGATCTAGGCTGAGCTCTGGACAGCCTCAACGTCCATTACCTCATATCTTATTCCTCCCATCTGCTGTGTTTTTCACCCTCCATGATAATTACATGTTAATCTTATCCACATTTCTATGGTAACAACACATGCTGTTAAAACAATGTCATCATCACTCATCCTTGTACTTGTGTCACTAGGTTATTGCCAACAATTACTTCAATGACAAAAGGCCTATGTCAACATCATCGCTTTACTTAGTGGCAACCCTGTGTCGCGACAAGTCTATGCATACCTCCCATTGACACTGAATAGGTCTTTTTCTAACATTTGCTTTCAAGGAGAAGCCACTGTTGTATTTATTTTAGCGCAAACCGGTTAACCAACAAATACAAGCAGAGCCATCGAACAACATAAAGAAAAATATGTGGTCAGTCTTATATGGGTCAGAAGGCCTTAGTGGTTAATGTATGACAGTGTGTGCACTACATAAGGGGAAGAAAATGGGGAAGATGTATCTATAAGTGCATGTGAGAATGAGCATGACCTGGGCCCGCTGCTGAGAGGAGTCATGCTGTTTTTCATGCTGGAAAAGTGAAATTTTCTGCATTGCACACATCCTGCATGGCAACATTTTCAAGTAGAAGCCAAAGATGGTTTATGTCATAGCACAAGAAACCAATGTGACAGCTTTCTCCAAACTCCATAAAAATTCAATGTCTTGGAGGGTTGTATGTGTGGACTGATAGGTGCTGGATTGATAAAAAAAAAAAAAAAACTGTAAAAGAACAAAAAATATTATTGAGTGGACCCATTTGGTATCACTGGTGCAGTGGGCCTATAAACCAACTTCTTTCTACCTATTTTTCATATTCACATTAATACACATAGGACACTCATCATGAGACTCCTCTTCTCCAATCACAGCTCAGAGAGAGGACAAGAAAACAAACACCACATCACATGTGTACTTAGCACTACCAAACATAAGCTATGACTATTTACCCACACCTAGTGCCTTTAACATACTATACAGTCTACATGTGTTTGTGTCTGTACCATAAGGACAAATAAGTGAATGACCTTCACTTGTGCAAATCACATGAGACATCAAAACAACCTCTAGCAGTGTTGGCGACACATTGAAAACAACATTGATGAAAGCCAAGCAAAGTGTGTACCAACAATCTACAGATGATACTGAAAGGAGATCTGCTGTTTCCAACGCCTGCTTCCATGACAACTGTTGGCGGGCCCCCGACCCATTGGCTTGTCTGTAATGAATCATCTGCCCTGAAGGTGAGGTAACACCCACAAATGCTGTTCACATATGTGCATGCAAGGCCACGGAGACA
Source organism: Boleophthalmus pectinirostris (assembly GCF_026225935.1). NCBI lineage: Eukaryota > Metazoa > Chordata > Actinopteri > Gobiiformes > Gobiidae > Boleophthalmus > Boleophthalmus pectinirostris. Next base: position 19,245,684 of record NW_026571473.1, read on the forward strand.
GGCGCATGGCCAAATACACACACATGCACACACGTACATACACATGCACATACACACTAGCCACATGCTAAATGTTCTTGTCTTCTCACTCCAGAACACTGTGAGGGTCGACATGTTTACCATCCAGAGAAATGTGGGGAAAAACACTGAGGTTAGACAGATTGTAGGTTTAAACCATAGGGCTGTATACATACCACTGTCAAGATAATGACCAGCTCTAAGTATGGCTACTGTGTAACTAAAATGTATGACTGTGTAAAGTATGTCAGACTTTGAACATGTGCTGTAAAGTAAAAATGTGCCATCTGTACCTGACGTCTTCTGCAGAGATTGAATGTGTCAGCCATCACAAAGAGAAGAGAGTGCCCACAAATCCTGCTGGGCTGGTGATGCCCTTTCAATCGTCTGGCCTTTTCAACTGATCGCAGCTGACATGTTTGGGCTATCAGAAGGACGAAAGTTTCAGGTTTCACACATGCTTGAAGGTTCTTAAATTATACGTATGGCTGTGGAGGCAATCAGGGACTTTGACAAACCGTCCATTACTTAAGTACCAACCTGGGGCTCTCATTTTTTTTCTTTGGTCATCCATCTCCCTCTGTACATACAGGCTGACAAATAAAGCCTGAAAAAGAATATTTTTATTTCTGTCAGAAATATCCACCCAAAAGTATTTTAAATCATATGGCAAATTACAGAGAAGCACATATTTGCACAGCACAACAAACTGTGTTATCATTGTTGTGACAACGACAAACCAAGTTTTGATAAAAATTTTCATATATTTTCTTGACTAAAGTTAAATAAAAAAATGTTGTCATTGTGACAATGGACATTTATAAGTAAATTAAATAACTGTGCTAGGTTTCTGAAATGCTGTTGTTAGTGAATGAAAAAACAAACAAATATATTTTAGAATGCATTCCTATAATCACCTTATATCTGACCATTCTCAGTACAATGCATCTCTCCTGTATAACATAAAGACAAATAATGAGTAATGAAACCTAGCGCACGACTGAACTGTGTGTTAGTGCTTTGGTTTGGCTAAAAGCTTTGGTGACCACATGCATGTGAGCACCGGAGCTTTGCCCCAAATTTAGTTATTTCTTTAAAAGGTGAATTAACTTGAGTGCCACTGCGATCGTGTGGCCCCAGCGCCATGCTGTAGAGGATTTACTTATCCATGATGAATCAACGTGATATGCCATGTGTTTCTGACCTACTTACAAAAGCCTGACTCATGTTTACATGGTCTACGCAGGTAGTAGCGCATATGCATGTGGACAAGCTCAACGCCTGTTGTGTGAGTCTGACACACCCTCAAATCCAGTGCAAGGTTCAAACAGGCCTTTTACTGCAAATACAACAGGTACACAACACTGGCATCTTTCATCAGCTCATGCTGTGGACAAGATGGTTTTGACACTTTACAGATCCTGATGCACTGATGACACATTAAGTTAAGTAAGTAAAATATTTATTTGTGACTGACATTGACATTTTCTCTTACTCAGTATTTTGACATTGATAAGTCAAAATGTTCAGTTATGCAATAATAGAATTAATCTAAATAGCCCTTAAGTCAAGCACTTCTCACCAACTCACTCAGTAACAGTTGGTCCTCTGTCAGCGCACTCCAGTTCCAAGCCAGGATAAATTGAGAAGGTTAGATCGAGAAGGGAATCTGCTGCTGTGTATGCCTTTTCTGTATGCAAATCACGGGATGCTAAAAGGCAGGTGACTTCCTGTGCCAAAGGAGAGAAAAGCAGAACTGTTCACCTGGTTGACTTGATTACCTGAGAGCTGAGAAACAAATGTAGGTATTCTCAGTATTTCCACATAAATGTAACCTACTGATTAGAAATAGGACATAACATATTCATCATGACTTGACAATAAGCAAATTATCCAAAATGCAGGAGGCAAACTACTTGAGAATTTCTACTTCATTTTATTTTATTTATGCATTTATTTTGGGCAAGTAGAGAATTACATTCTTATACAGTGGAAAATACAACATAAGTGAAATCAACAACAAAACATTTGCCCAAAAAGGAGTGGGAAGAAGAAAACTTATTTATTCCCACCTCTAATACTTCACAATTTATTTAAAGTGTATGGACAGGTTTTAACATACATAATCAAATCATCTCCCTAATGTCTCATTTTGTGTGTGGTTTGGAACTGATGGCCTAGTTCTGCAGTGTCCATCCATCAGGCCCTTTGAGGCCCTCAGCCCCTCAGGCTTTCTGGGGCCAGGCCTTTAAGCTTGGGTCACCCACTTATCTTAATGACTACAACTATACCATACTTTTGTGCACAATAAATACTTTTGCACTCATTTTCTTCTAACTTCTCCCAGCCTTTAAGTTATCCCTATGACCTCTTTTTTAAGTGTTAAATGTATATTTCCTTTGATTGTCATAAATGAAATGGTCTCATACTCAGTTTCTTAAGTAGATTTTCAGATTATTGTTCACTGAACTAAAGCTTCAGCTGTAAATTAAGCAGAAACCAAATCTAAAATCCAATAAAACATGTCCAAGTAACATCCTCTGAATATATTTTTACCTTTACACAAGTGATTATTTTACTTTCACATATATGTAAGAGTATGTAATTCTTCGAAATACTGCTACTATTACTTCTCATGTTACCAGCCTGACTTCTTGTACTCACTTCACTAAAACCAGTTGTACATTTGCTGTCAGCCTTGGGTAAAGTACATGATTAGATTATTTTGTTTGGATTCTAAGCTCTTTCCTCTCAGCAGGAGGCACCTATCTGTTTATATTGCCTCCTCCCTCTCCCCCCCTTACTTTTATTGGAGTCATGTGGTTCGGCTCCTTCAATAACACCCATCCAGCAAAACGACGACCCCTGGTGGCCAAAAGTTTGCAGGTATCTCTAAGCCTTATATAACAGGAAGGCCACAGCTTTGGTCACAGCTGCTCCCTGCGTCAGACAGACATGAGAGAATTACAACATTATAATTCAGTGCATGTGTATTTGGGAACTTGTGCACATGAATAATGCTCAACGCACAATTAAAGTGGCTCATATTATGCAAGGTGGTGCTGCAGGAGGAGGGAGAGGGAGACATGTTCCTGTGATTTGAATGTGACAGATTTTTTAGATCAGGCAGGTTTGAGTGAAGATATATGACAAGGAACAGGTGTTAAATCCAGCAAAACCTGCTGAAACCAATGAATGTGAATAACACATGACAGGTTTTCTGTATAAAGACATACATGATAACACGTAAGTTACACCACCGTTTGGACATCTCATGAAGATAGATTGCATTCACACACTTTTGACACATTTGAATATCCCATTGCATTTGATTACATTTAGTTTTACTGATTGTAAACAATGTCGAAACTTGATCAGTCTGCTTCACAGGCTTCAAATGAGATTTTGACAGACCATAAATTAATAGGTGTGTCATTAAAACTGCTCCTCTACATTGTTGTGCTCTTACATTTATTACAGTAATGGTAATTAACTGAGATTAGAAATAGACCATAATTTAACAGAGTGACAGATGAACTTGCTGAACCGAAAGTATTTTGGATGCTTAAATTTTACAAGGCTATTTTCCCTTCTTTGGCTTTTGTGTCTAAAAGGTATGCATTCTTATTACTCAAAGAACCTCCTCTGTCCTGTCTAAGTGATGTTATAAATAATTTATATGTGCAACTTTTCTTCCATAGACCATAGAAGAAGAATAGGAAATAGCTATCAGGAATCTGAGTACCCTTTATTATAAAGCCTAGGGCAAGAAAAAACAAGCAAACATAGCAGACATTAGCATTTTTATGCTGTAGTTAGCATCAGAATGACTAACCCTCAAAAGTGCATAACTATCAAGATGTCAATTTTAGCATTACTTCAGTAGCTTTCTTGGTTGGTTACACCTTATCCTTCGACATCTCTCCTTCACCTTGACTATCTTTCATTTCTTTTCATGCAATAGGGCTATAATGAAAAAAGTGTTTGAAATGTGTTGATAACTTGATAAGATAATCCATCAAATACTGAATGTGTAATGAATTACAACAACTTTTAACTTTTAATGTTGGCTACTCTTAAAGTGTGTAATTAATAATTAAATTAGTTTTTTTTTCTGTGTGGCTAACTCTAGGTTCGATAGCTATAATTACATGTGCAGAATTTCACATTGCATAACATGGTGTCAGTAAACACACCTTAATTAGCTTGACCTGGTCCACATTGTGCTCCGAACTTTTGAATAATAGATAAAAAGTCTCACAGTGACCCACTTCTGTTCATTCAATACTCGGTCAATCAGCCCGACTTTATTTTTCGCATCCCTTCAGAGACTGATAGTAAAGTATAAACCTGCAAAATGTCTTATGATTGAAACAAAGAGTAAAAGTAAATTGAATTTGCCCAATTGTAGCAGGTCAAATTATGCATCCAAAAAAACAGGCCATAAGACTACAACTATATTTGTGTTAGGATGCGGTTTTTCACAAACATTCGATTGTTCCACATCTTGTGATTGCAACTTGTGATCGGTTGTGCAATCTGCGGGAGGAAGCAGTAAAGGGATTATTGACCATCACAGCGAGAGGAGAAAGACAGCGAGCACTTCAGTCAAGTATCTAGTGTCTATCAACATCACTATGTAGTCTGTGTTTACATTTACTTAGGACAATGGAGTGAACCGAATAAATAGCCCTCACTTACAATGGGGTTTCATCACTTGTTGCGCGCCCACATCTGTCTATCTAATGCATTTTACTTTAAATGGATGGTTTAAAAACATAGAAATATACACTTTTTCACAAGCAATTTGTATGAGTGTTGTCTCAGCTGTAGGTTGTTACTGACTTTATTCATTTTCACAGTGCAGAGGTATCAACATAATAATAGTTGTAGCCTAAGTTAGTAATGGTCCTAATTTTTAAGTACTTCAATACAGTGATTTAACAGAAGCACCAGCAGCATAAGTGACGGTGGTGTAAAAAGTCTACTTAAGTGGTAAAACTGTGGCAGTAGTGTTTGGCATTTATTTTTCTTATTTCTTTCACCTTTCACTGCTCCATTTATGATGTGTTCAATTGGAACACAGAGTTCGGAGAAATGGACATCATGCTTTGCTCAACACATAGCTGTTAATCTATTGTCATGGAAACCACAGAGTGATGGCGGGGGTTATACAGGATAAGATATAAAAGCAAAAACAAAAACTTAAACAATAAAAATTTAAGTAATGGACCATAAACAACTATTTGAGTGTCCAACTTACAATTTAGGTATGTTTTATGTAATGTTTACAATACTTCTCTATAATACACTTTAAAAACAACCAAATTGAATGAAGTTATACAATATTAAAACACACAATGGTACTAAAGAAGTGGTCAGAAGTGGACACCCTTTTAAATTAGATCTGCACATCTGTAATAAATCCAGGTGTCTTGTTTTATGACGTACAATACCACGAATTTGTGTATTTAGACATTTTAGCTTGGTAGATTTTTAAAGACTATTATGCAATCTAGATAATTTTCCTATGGACTGACTATAACACTTCAGGATTTGTTTACAGTGAAGAGGTTGTACAGTGAAAATGCAAACTATGGACTGATTTTTTTGTGCACTTTATTCCTGAATCAAGGAAGTAGCTATTTAACTATAATCTGGTGTAGAAAATATTTTGATGAGCGTAATCCTTTATCTCATATCTCCTATCTTGTTTATTTTATATTGTATCCACCTGTACAGTGGCCTTGGTTTAGCATTACAGTGTCACACATGAGAATGGAGAGGTGTTGGTAATAAGAGTTCCGTGAGTAAAAACAACACACCCTTTCTGTATGACTCTTGTATAGTAAGGATATATTTTCTTTTTACCCTGGCTGTATACAGAGTGAGATCCTGGCTCTTTATCACTGTTGTGTACAAAAGGACAATAAGAGGAAAGCTGTGAATAGGAGCGGCATGATAGTGATAATGGAGAAGAGTCTTTGTAAAGCCATTGTACGTAGTTACTTACACGTAAATGGGGCAAGACACAAAGGTATTAGGACAGCTGTGAAGTAATTATGAAGGACACAACAGAACATCAAGAAATATGGCGTACAAGTGGAAAATGGTTGAAACGGCAACTATGGTGCAAAGGAAACATCCTGTTCAATGACCAGAGATTTAAAATGAACATTCACTTACACTTTACTTACCTTAGAAATAGGTAATTGTACTATTTAGCATATCGGCTATTGGCCTTAAACCTCCAGCAGTGGCCAATATTTTGTTAAGCCCAACTAGCTGCCTAAAACAAATACAAATAAATAATATATATAGCTTAATTTCAACACTAATACAAAGATCATGTTGCAAAACAGCTCTCTTATCCAGTTTGTAATAAAACAAGGCAGTGAATGAGTTTGTACTAAATTCAAATTAGATAATTTGGGGAAAATTATCAAAATTTGCCCAAAAATATTGGCAGACCATATTGGTCATTGGTTTCTATGGCTTATAAACAAACAAAGAAAACATATGATTGTCAATCTTTACAATCAACGGTTTAAATGTATTATCTGAATATATTGTGTTAGGTCAGATAGAATATAGTAAGACACACTTAAATTGTAAGGCATTACTGAGTTAGGAAAACATTGTAATTGTAGTTAACTGACATCCTATGATTTCTATAAAATATACATGAAATAATCATTATCACTACCTGTTCATTATTAGATGTATACACAAGCACAGATCAGTTCTTTTACATGCAACAGTATTGACAAGACAGAACTGCCCTTTATGAAGGCAAGAACATCTTTTAGAGCTACTGGTTATAGCAGGTCTGTGACTATTTCAAGACTGTGGTCTGAGTTTTCTACGGCCCACGACTCTGTGCAAAATCAAACAAGCTGTTCCTTCAGAATATTTTCACAACAAAAACAAAAATAGAAAGTTTGGTTACTCATTGCCTCATCCATGCCTGCTGTTGTATGAAAGCAGAACGCAGAAGAAGACTGTGGTGGTGCCTTTAGGAGTGAAAAGTCATGCAAAGAAGAATGAAGAATATGAACATGTTCCTTATTTGGCTTGGATTTTAAGCATGGTATTACCTGGTGATAATAAGACTGACTGTTCCAACGGACAAATGTGTTCCCAGCACTTGACCCATCTTTTATGCTGCACAAGGTCTGTGTGGAGCAGCTGACTGCAGTGTCTACTATACAATCATTACTTGGCATGTTTATGTTAAGGCCCTGAAGGTACCCGGAGTCATACAAGAGACCTTCTTGCTGTGAAGCAAGATCACCCCTAGGTAAATCTGATTTAGAAGTAATACAAAATATATGGTCCTATTAAATCCCTCTTCAATTGTGCTCCATTCATTTCAGTCTCACAGACATGTCCTCAAACTCAACTCAAACTAACACTGTGTAAACCTTTGGGCATTCTCCAACAAATACAGTTCTGATATTAATAGCCTACTCAGCCACTATGAATACATGTAAGACACAGTGTTCATTAACAGACAGACCTTGGATACTCTTTGAAAGCCATGTGTATTTGAGTGAAACATGAGTGTGGTGCCCTGTGGTCCAAAGCTCCCTCTCTCCCTGTCCTATCCTCTCCTGATCTCAGAGCACCTGCCGACCGTTCAGGTGACTGATACAGCTGCTGTGACCAGGTCAGCTCCGGAGTCGTCCTGTCTCACTTTCCATCCCACTGTGGATGCCGGACCGACCCGAGACCAAGACTCCAGATAAGAATGTATCGCACCAAAAGATCTGCCATGTCCCGGGACCAGACTCAGCTTTCAATTAATCTAACCCATATTGTGTTACAGCAGCAGCTAATCACTGCGACAAGGGGTGACACACTGACACAAATTTACACTTCACAATGCATACAATTACCCATGAGTCTTTGCAACAATGAGAGGTTGTTTTTGTGTCTCAATGTTGAATTTTGGATTCAATTTAAAGCAATCATTCTAAAGCATATAGAAGAAAAATGCCATAAAGGTAAAATATAAAACCTGTTTCATTGTAATTAACACACTGAAAACAACATATTGTTCCCCATCCGAGTCAGTTTATAGTGGGCCTACTCGTACATCCCACCATTGTACATCAGCAATACAGTGCCCTCTGACCTGGTTGCCCTGGTGACGCACAGTAAGCTGCTCAGCTGGATAATGGCAGATGTGATCTCGTACAAAGCAGGTAAACACCTTTGTGTGAACAGGCGACATTGAAAAAAAAAAAAAAAAGATGTTTACCAGAAAATGTCAGGCGATTCAAGTCACAAAGAGTCTGCATAGAAAAAAGAGCTAAAATTGGGGCACATATTACAATTGACCAATTTGTGGCTTGCTCTACTACCCTGGTAAACTTTGCCCTTTCTGGACATTACTTTCAGACATAATTTAAAAAAATGTGTGTTTGCAGGTTATTCTAATCAGATAATTTACTTAAATAGTATATGATTATCCAATGCTGTGAATACGCAATTTTTAAGATGATGTAAAATTGCTTCTTTAATAATCTGATATGGACATAATAACAGCATTATGTAATTTTCTGTTTGGACTGGCAGTCTGATTAGTGTGGTTTGAGTCCATGACTTTTAAAAACTATGAGAAAAATCACATTCAGTTAATGTTAATTACTGTCAATTTATTGGTGATCTAATAGGGAAATATTTGGTTTTACATGAAAGGCTGAACTGCATAAACTGCATTATCACAGCTCTATCCTGATAATGCAAAAGTTCAACATATTTTTAAGCAAAGTAATGCACTCAAAATAAAAAAAATGGGCTCTATGGGTTTTTTTAAATTACAAGATTAAATTGTCTTGTTGTAATTAAAATTGGAATGCTTAAATACACCTATACACATTTAATGGGTGATGACAACAAATCTACTTTATCAGTGTATTTTGTGTATTGATGATTATAGCCTTCAAGAAGTCAGTGTCACTCCCTATACCTGTAAACATTTTTCTTCACTATTGTTCACACACAGTCGCTTGACTAATATGTATACACCACAGTGTCCAACCAAAACAGAAAAAACACGAAATCCTGTTGATTGAATTTACTAGTTTCTTTCACTGAGTTTCTGCCACTGAGTAAAAGCAGCTATGTTGTATAGACTAAAATGCTTCTACATTACCCATGTATTTCTGTGCTGAGACTGTATAATGCATGGTACAAATAGCATTAAAAACACTAGGTTCAGAGTGTAACGCCCAGGTAATTCATATCCAGACAATGACTCTGTGGAGTCATCATCCCTTTCCATGAAATCAGAGTGTATTCTGGGAAAATGACATTACTTTAGTCTGTGCCGTAGCAGCCTAGATAGATGTATAGGTTCTTGTAGGTCAGAGACAGAGCAGAGGGAATGAAGGATGAATAAAACATGTCCTAGTGTTTGACTTTCTCCTGGCAAATAAATATCACAGATGGATGTGAGGATGTTGACTTGTTGTATATTCTGTACTGATTTTGTCACAGCATGATTAGAGGAGCAATATTGTCTGGGTTTTCTGGTTTAAGTCCTAATCTGTAGTTTTACCTGGGATGCGTAAGTGATGAAGTTTGGATCTGCATCTGTGGGGTTACCTTTTAGCTGTCTAAATGGCTCTGGGTTCAGTCTTCAGACTAACTGTCGTCTTCTCTACTTTGTGTTCTCTTCTGCTTCTTCCCTCTATCCAAGAACACAAAGAAAAGTCAAATTATGATTAGTGCAAAATGATGCAGAGCTTGCCAGCTCTGTGGCAAAACAACTCACCAAGGGTCCAGTGTTGTTGAAAGCCTACAGCTACCATTAAGTATAAAAGTAACAAAAAAAAAAACTTTTATTCAAATTTATTAATTTGATCACTAATCTAAAACACATATGTTATTATGCACAATATGCAAATGCAAATATAGGTTGTACTCCTCTCTAAAGACTCATATACTTGGATTCACAATAGGAAAATACATCATAAGAAAGGTGATCATTTGAGCCTGAGAGCATGAGGGCCTAAGGGATAGTTCTGCAACAAACAATTTTAGCAGTCGACTAAATTATTATTGTTTTTTTTTTTTTTAGATTAGTTGACTAATCTATTGTATTTTGAGAATTTTACAATATTTTATCAGTCAAATAAAGATTGAAATATGTTGACTAAAAATCTGAAACTTTGCTGGTCTTTTATGTGTTTTAGCATCTGTATAGTCCAGATAGTGTTTATGGGTCCGGTCAAGCGGTAACGGAGGGAAATGGGCAGATTTTTTACATTCAAATAGCTCTTATTCAGAAACTAGAGGGACTATTGAAATAAGTAAGGTGTTAGAATGTAGAAAAGAGTTAACACTCCAACAGGGTAAAGTTAACCCTGTGATATTCTTTCAAGTTGCTGACAAAAAATGTAAAAAACTCATGTCGGTAACGGAGGGAATGAAATATGCAGCACTTTTTGGGCAATAAATACAAACAGTGATAACTACTGGTTTTCACTTACATATCCTTCACAAACTGGTTTGAATATTTGCTTAATATAGTTTTTTCCCATATGGTACACGATTAGGTAGAAAAACCTCTTACTTTTTGAGTAATGAGATTTTTTAAGAAAGGTCATGGTAACGGAGGGAACAGTAACGGAGGGAAAATTGTGCAAGCAAGTAGAAGGTGCATGATTTTGCATAATTTGTCATCTTTTTTCTTTAATATTACTTCAAAATGAAAGGTAACTATTTCTATAAAATATGTCAGTCCTTCCAAGCAAATTTTTATCATTTTAAATAATTTCTTTTTTTTTTTTCATGTACCTTCATCAACAGTTCAAAGATCGAATAACACAAGATATGATGAAATACATCAATTTATTTACATGATTTGCAGGTCTTTGAAATTTCGGAAAGAATTTTTGTTCCATGTTGCATACATGGTCTGTTTAAAACATATGTAACTTTAGAACCAAAAATGGTACAGAAAAAAGGTAAACAGTTTGATAAAATAGAGTACATATGCTATCTGTTGAATACATTTTTATATCAGATGCATTAACTTGAATTTTTGGCCTTGCTGTTTACTTCGGCTTGACCGGGCCCTTATCACTATTAAAATACGACTATAATTATTAAATTTTTTTAAATAAAAAACTAGTCAATAAGTCAATTAATCATTGCAGCCTTACTGAGGGCCAAAGTGTGGACCAAAGTTTGGGCATCCCTCCTGTAGACTAAGAAGAAGCTCAGCCAGGTTTTGGCTAGAAGTAGGCCTGTAGGGATTATTACTAAATCGACTTAATGTTCTATTAATGGGAGACAAAAAATAGATTTTGGACTCTGGGCTTTTTCTTCTGCAGAAATATATCGCACATCAAAACCTTCTTATTGTGACAGGATTGGCTATCTATGGGTCCAGAATGATGAAAAATTAGCACTGTTACCTAACCACTGAAAACAAAATAGTAAATATTTTGAAAAAGGGAAAAAAGTCAAGGTGAAAACCATAATAGAAAAGAATTGACTAATCATTCAGTATAGCCATCATAGCACATAAATAAAACACAGCCATTTAAGCAGTTTCTATTGTAGTTCCTGTTAAATGCATTCAGGGAAACTCCAGACCCATTTAGCCTCATCAGGAAACACCAAACTAGCAATCATCTCATCATACCCAAGCTAACCCTAGACCAAAGTCAAAAATGTATCTGGTATATTTAGTCTGAGTGAATTGGAAGTCAAATCAAGCCCGCAAATTTTTTATTCATGTCCAATAAAGCACTTTTAGCTTAATTTGTGCATTTATTTTGGTGGTGTTTGGGGTGGCAAAGTAACCAGAGAGAACAGTTTGGTTTGTTACACCGTCCTCATAATTATGGTCCTGCTCAAAATGAAAACCACGTTGCCATATAGCCCTAACACTGGATTCTGTCTGACTTTTCTTGTCTTCACTTTATTTTGGTCCATCACATTGTGATTCAACCTGAGCAGTACTGTATAACTGGTGATGGTGCACATTTGTGAATACTACATGGGGCTAATTGCAGCCTGCGTCGTGGTGGTAGGTGTAATTGGAAAATCAACAGGGGCCGTGATGAATACGCTGAGCTAATTGACATGTCAGCTGGGTGCATAGCTGTATAGGCAACACATAAACATTGTCAACAGCAAGACAGCACCACAAGCATTCTCTTATCACATACGAATAAAATGTCTTGAATGTTATATCTCTTCTCAAATACAAAAGTTGAAAAAGCATATAGCTTGACCCTAGAATACAATAAAGGTTGCCAACAACCGACTGGGACAACAATAGTGCCAAAAGCTGGTATCACTCTGGAGACAAACATTGGCAATATCTAAGCAAGTCAAGCTCTGGGGTGTGTCATTTTTATATAACTTTTAAAAATATAAAATAGGATACACAGTTATGCATCAGAAACACATTTATACATTTGAAATAATAATAATAATTATTATATTTACTTTTTGTAATTATATTTTTTTATAAAATGCTGAACAATAGGGGAAAATGGATGGGATTCCAAGTTTGAAACCTTTGTTCTGCTGGGTCACCTCAACAACTCAACAGCCTTGTCTGACAACTGATTAGGTAGTGTAGCCAGCCAACATATAAACTGCCTTTTAGACTACCTCCATCTTTTATTTCTTAGAAGCCATACTTATACAGAATATAAAGTGTGTGTCTGTTTAACAGTAATTTAAAATGTATAAACTAAAAAACAGTATGTGTTGGCTCAGTGAAACCTGTGCACCATTGTCTCTGGGTTTCAGCTTCATCAAGTGACCTTCGATTAAAAAAGGTTAGAACCATAGACCGTATAGAACAGTGCCTGCAATATTAATCATCGCATATGAGCACTTTTCACTCTCACTATTAAATCATTAAGACACATAGGCTACATTTTGATTAGGGTACTTTTTTTTGTAGGTTACACAAGTTTAACCTGATTATTAACTAAGAGCCTACACTGCAGCTTAAGTTTTTCATATGGATTTTCTCCGCTCTACATCTTTTCGATTTAACCTCATGAGCTTCTCTTGGTGTCACACTGTCACAATGCGCCATCGTCTCCGTGGTAAAGTCACATTTGATTGTAGTTACTGACAGAACTGCTTGCTTTAAAGAGCAATTCGTGTCACTGGCTACAGATAAACATCCCATATTAAAATTTGTTACTTACCACATGGCTTTGAACTTCTGCAGACAGGGTTTATTTTCGAAAGAGTACAGAGCCCTCTAGTGGCTCTGTTATACGTTGCAGCGCAAGTGAAGAAAATCGAATTTCATACACTCCATGATGTTCTTGTTAGTTTATTTAGAAATATGAACAATCGTGCATGATAAGATAGTTAGATTAAATGTGCAATGGACATGGTCAAGAATTAGTTCCAAATGTTGAAAGGATTGTGTAGCTCCACTGATACAGTCGTGACAGTGTTTAAGATGAGTGTAGATTGACAAAGCTCGTGCAGTTCGTGTTTTGCTGCGGATGCTTCACTGGAACAGAAGACGTGAGTCCGGTGTTTTTCCGCTACACCTGTTACTGCTGCAGGACTGCGGAGCCACAGCCTCATAAAACTTGACTGAGAGACTCTTACAGTCTATGGTGAGCCCCCGGCCCTGATAGATCCTCCTGCACACAGCAACACGCCTGATATTCTCCCCAGAGACAGACACATGACGGAGGACACGGGACTCACTGCTCTGTACAAGTGGAGATGAGACTTATAATTTATATTTTAATTTAAACATTGTGCAATGGCGGTGGCAGCACTTTTAAATGCAAGTCACATATTTTAATCAGAAAATGTTGTGCTTAGGGCATGCCATGAATTTTGTATGTCCTCTGCCGTGTTGCTCAGTTGTACTCACAGTCTGGTCTATGTTTGTACTAGCCATACTTCCATGGTTTCTCTTTGGTTAACCTTTGGCGCCCTCCGATGGTAACAGATGGTATGTTCGTCTTCTGCAATTGCCAAAAACTCTGCTCTACTAATGCAGACAGTTTCATAGTACAGATGAAACAGATGAAGAACCCCCACATAGGCTACATAAAGATACATTCTGTACTCATTTGTAATTGCTGTTTTAATCCAACCATAATTTGAAATGGTATTTGTTATTTGAAATGTGTATCTTTGTTTCAGATGGATTGGTAGGCTATTATTTGAAACTTCAAAAAAATGTATGAATCTCTCGCAGCATTTTTACACTATGATGAATGTAATTTAAGAACGTAAGAATAGAATTGAAATGCATTTTAAAACAGATATTCAGTATTCTGCAAGTAAATACAGTTTCACACTATTCTTCTGTATCCATCCATCAGTGCGTGTACATAATCTATAACAAGGACACATTTAAAGCTGTAAAGTGAATCAATTAAACAGGCGACCTTTTGAATTTTACAAGGCTATTAAAAAGTAATTTGCTTTTTCTATAATTGTTTACAAATAGGCTATAAACCCAGTCAGGAGTCAGGAGTGTATTGAAATATTAATGCAATCCAAAAATCAATAATAAAGAATGGAATTGAGAGCAGATGTGAATGTGAAGTGGTTTATTACAATAAGAAAGTTGACACAGTGTCTCCATGAGGAGTGACAGGCAGCGCTCAGTGGAGGGGCGTGGTCGCAGCCCCTGGACTGTAGTGTGTGTGTATGTGGTTTCTGTGCACTTGGAGCAGGGGCATGCACGTGTGGCTGTGTGTATGGAGACACATGGACTGGCACACACTTGCATGTAATGTACAAAATCACACAGGTCTGTACAATTAGCTGTGTCTTCATGCAGCTACCGCACTTCAAATTACAGGTAAGCATCAGGAGTATGTACAGGTGGTAGGGCATCTGGTCATATAGCCACAGAACGGCAATAAGGGTCCTTCACAGTAGTAGAAGAAGACGCCACTCTCCCTAAAAACAGGAAGCAGCATCTCAGTCGAAATCCATAGAGTGATAGTCTTCAGTCTTCATTGTCAGTCCGGCACACCAGAAATCATGTACAATAATATACCTCAAATCAAATATCTACCACAGAAACAAACAATAGAAAACATGACAAAATTATCACTAAGTACAACTTTACAAAAAAATGCTAATTCTTGTTTATATCTTATACTGTGCTTTTTGTTTGGGTCTGATTGGCCTGGGAATCCTCTCCTTTTCTCCGTTCTTGAGAGGGAGACCTGGAGGCCAAATGGCAGTTACCGGCTGGGGTCTTTTATCATACAAACAAATGTACAAATTAGAAAATAAAAGCACATTATTCAGGGTCACAGGGCTGGTCTGTGTCTAGTGTGTGTGTGTGTGTGTGGATGTGTGTGTGTGTTTGTGTGTGTGGGGGATGATATGTGCATACTACTGATGAAAGCAAAAGTGTGCATGGCCATTGGGGCTTGTGGCAAAGTACTGTACATTAAAAAGAGTCCAAACAAAATCATTTCTCAGCACAATGCTAAAGCAAGAAAAGTAATTTACTGCATGAGAGCTTTTGAAAATGTCTGGAAAAATTGCCACCCTTGAAGGATTTGATGTGAAATAAAGAAGCCTGCTTCTGGGAACTGCTTTGATTTCTGACTTATTATTGAATAAACCAGGAGAACAATAAGGTGCAGGTAAGCTAATGCGTATATCATGTAAAAAAGCTGATTGTCATGGTGCATACAGAGACATATTAGTTTACTGGCAAACCTATGACAAATGAAATATATTAACTTTTTACATGTATTTTATTTAAATGTAGTGTAGCTGTAAAAGACATAGTTGGATTGGCAGCCACACCTCTATCAGTCTATCCCCAGAGCAGCTATGTCTACTGAAGTAGCTTACCGGCAGTAATTGGTTAAGCGGAAAATTAATAATGCATGAAATTGTAAAGCTATATATAAACTATAATACTACCTAACTAAGTCCAAGTACATCTTTAGTATTGACTGTGGATATCAGTTGGGTGCTCTGTGATGTTTAGTTCATGAAACAACACACTTAGTACTTATATTTTTATCAGCCACTGCTGGCCTATTTTAAGCATGAGCTGATCTTTCATTCAAACACATTAGACTTTGGTTGAAGGGCTTATTTGGCTGTGCAGTGGTTAGCAGAGGAGCTAAAGATCTTGTGCCATGTACGCTGATGTGTCTGTAGTGATCTTCATTAGAAGGAGCTCAAAGTAGTTTTTATCTAATCAAGCATGTTTAGTACAACACCAGAGGAGACATGGGGCGAGCACACGGCTGACTGCGCACGGGGGCTGAGGCTGGTGCAGTGATGGAGATAAAAGGAGGCAGAGAGGAGCGGCCTGGTGGTGGAGGGCTTCATGGACGCAATACTAATGACCCACTCATGAATGCGATGTACTACACTGGGATAATGTAGGCAATAATCCAGAGGTATATGGACCAAACTATTGGGATCAAGTCACAAATGCTGTAAATGCAGATGAAAAACTTACTTTAAAACTTAAACATACTTAAAGTGCTTTTATTTCTAATTAAAAATGTTTAGAGCATTGAAGATGGATTTAAAGGTGGTAAAACTGGGTGTATCTAGTTGTATGTTCTACATTATTAAAACAGAACATGTCAAATCAATGAGAGGCCAGGAGAAAGAAATGGTTGGTGTATCTCTGACAAGACAAAACTTGTCTTTCCTTAGAGAGACAATAACTTTACTCTTAATCAGTGAGAATAATATTGTTCTCAGTTTTGTTATTAGAATGACTAACAGCCTTTATTGTGTGAATCACAAAAAGCAATTCAGATGTTCCTGTACACTTTTTGTAACTAACACAATAGCGTTCTGTGCATGGCCTCACTGTACACATGTTGTATGGTTTAGTGTCTTCAATAACATTAACCACTTCTTAACAACTCTAATGGAGCTCTAAACAAAGAGGAGTAAAGTGAATGGAGGTACAGTTGATCAAAGATGTTTTTAAGTAAATCCTATGAGACTGGCACACACACACAAAACAAAAAGCCCAGCGCTGTGACCCAGATCAACTCAAACTATCTCTGGATCTACATTTGAATACAGGACTGAACGGGTAACTCCACACCTGACGTCTGCCCATCTGCCTTCATTGTCAAAGAGCCATAAGGGGTTGGTCATTGTGGCAGCTTGGAGTGGGCCCTCTTCTGCCCCACCTCAGCACAGTCACAGGAGATGCCTGTCTGTATCTCACATGATGGATACACTTGGCTGTCCCTCTCATTGATATTCTATGGGGCAGAAGCATTGGACTCAGCCCCTGACTCTTAACGGCTATTTGTTGCTGCAGTCTCGTCTTTGCTTTTGGGGCACAAAGGCGCTCAGTGTGGAGGCAGAGGAGAGTGAAAGGGGCTCCCAGGGGCCTCACAGTCCGGTCAGCCTCAGCTCACATTCCCTCACTCTGATGAGATGTGGTAATCACAGAGGCCAAAGCATCCCTGCCTCACCACAGTAATGGGGCAAATACATATTGTTTATTCAAACACCCAAACCAGAAACAAGTAACCTAAGGAATATGTCCTCTTCCCTTTTATAGCTCATTATTGCTTTCTTTCACTTCATGGCTATGTGCACTTTAAATATAAAGATTATAAACTTTACAACAAGAGTCTTCCTTCACGAGCCACTGGTCATTCCATTACTGATTGTTAAAACATAGTATTTTAAGAGACAAATCGAAATGTCTCTAAATGATTGTACATAGAAAAGGGAAAATAACACCAGTTTCAACACAGAGAAGTCACACCATTCACAGTTAAACAGGACATGGCTCATTCACACATACACACACTACTGACTTCAGTCAGAGTCACTGCCCCCTGGCACAGTTTCAGGCATTTTTAAACCCAAAACAAAGCACACCATTGTCCAATGGATGCCACTGGCACAAAAATAAAAAAGCAGAAATTAGATTTCACACTCAAAAAACGTCCATGGTGAGAAAAAACGATGGAGCGAGACCATTCACATTTGATTCTGTGAGATTGTCCAGTTTTCTCAGTACTGTCCCATGAGAAGACTCTCTTTGTTGCACCTCCCTGTACAGGCCTGTCCTGTAGCTCTGTGCTCTGTCCACTGCTGAGAGTCCCTCAGACACAGGTGGACCACAGGAGGCTGTCTCCTGGACACTGAATGACGGTGAGAGAGGACAGACAGGGTAAGGTTGGGACAGGAGTCTGGGAGAGAACTGGAATCCAAATTTGTGTTGGACAATGGTTTGAGAGAGAGCTTATACAGAGCAGCTTGTGGTGTATTTCACCTCACTGACCACTAGGTGTGCGCTCTCCCATGTTCTTGACCAGAAGATGGCTGAAGTCTGCCAGTTCCCCCAGACCCCGTGCCCCCTGCATATCAGGCCGGATGAGCCCGTGCCGGTGCGGGTGGTAGGGCGCTGCATTGTTGGTGTTGTAGTTAAGCGCCTCATGGGTCCAGCGTGGGTCTCCGTAGTCCAAGTGAGGCGCAGGAGCAGACACAACTCTGCGCCTGTCAGGGGAGTCCTGGGGGGTGGCAGGGTAGATGTAGTCCCCCGCTGAGTTCCGCAGGGTGCCTGTGGGACGGCTCCCTCCATGGTCCCCTCTCTGTGCTGCCAATATCAGGTAACGCTGACGTTCAGTGTGGGGGGGCAGGACCACCTCCCCCGGGTCATCTATCCTCACCATCCCACCTCCTCCTCCGTGTAAGAACTTTGAGCTTCAGGTAGATGACAGAGTTGTTGGGACAGGCAGTCAGGAAGGTCTGGCTCTGGTCCCAGTCAGTGTCAGGGAGGCGCATGCTCCTCTTCTGCTGGAGAGGTGTCTGCTCTGGAGTGGGCAGCAGACCAGGGTCCATGTCTTTGGGCCAGCCGTTGTGCATGACAAACAAACTGTCAGGCTGAGAGCGCCGCCTCTCTCCTCCACTGGTCCTGGTCACGCTCATGACGGAGCCGCTGCGTCCCTGGGCTAACATGCTCTGCTCCTTGTCGCTCTTCCTGCGTGCGGCATTGGCGCCACACTTGGAGTGTCGATGTCTGTGGCTCATGATCCAACACACGGCCAGCCCTGAGATCACAGCTCCTGTGGCAAAGGCAGACACTGCAGACACCACCAGCAGGTTCACAGATACCAGACCGTCTGGTTCATCCATGAAGCTCTCCTGAAGAAGTGCACCTGCAAACACATAAACACATAGAAATATAATTACCATAACGGTAACCATCAGTCTCCACATCACTTTACTCCAGTATTTTATTGTGTGCTCACATGTGGGAGTTAACAAATTGCAGCACTATTTGTAGGTGGTATGTCTGGGTGTGCTCCAGCAGAGGTAGCTCTGCTTAATTGCTTTCATTACATAAAGTGGACGGTGAATTTAATTGCAGTAATAATAGCAGTCATCGTGATCAAGAGGTTTCAGCTCTAACATGTTTCACAACATTAGCTTTATGGAGAAAGATGCATAGTCCGGCTTTTATGGTAGTTATAATGATACAGCTTAAGAATGTCCAGTGCATTAGTATCAGTGTATGCATTATCTACTGCACAGGCAATGAACAGTGTCAATGAACCTAAAATGAATTATTTATAAAATATGAACATCAATTAAACAAGCCCTGCCACAGCATATGGGTGCTAAATGAACACAGACAGATGAGGCCATATTAAAAGACAAGACTGTATTTTGAAAAAAAAAAAAAAAAATAATAATAATAATAATTTTCATGAAAACATGAGACAAACATCCCCAGAGACAAGTGGTTATGAATTATTGAAGATTCTGTGTACAAGTCCATGGATCTGGCTGCCATGGGTCTATTAGTAAAACGCCAGAAGTTTTTGCTTTGCTGTGTGAGCTGTGGGACTAACACCAACAAACACAATCAACCAGTGCCAAGAGAAACAGACTGAAGACAAAAGAAGGCCATTAGTGAGACAAAGAATAATAACAAAAGGAAAAGTGTAAGAAAATGCCCAAAGCAAAGTCGAACATTTGGGACTTTGGACAAACACAGTAATAGTGGTTAAATTACAGTGGAAATAACGCAGAGGACTGTCCGGGTAAGGACGGCCAAATAAATCCTCGCTCGCACAAAATAAATGAATGTCGTTAATAGACATCGGGAGTCACTTAGTCACTGCACACATCAGGAGAGGAGCAGGGACCAACATGCAGCAAACAGCACGCTCGCCTAAGCAAACATACATTTATTGTCTGACAAATTAATTTTTAATGGGGACAAATGACACTGGTTGTTGAGAGAATGCCCCAGTGTGAGATATCCTGGCAGTTAATTAACGAGCCCTGTGGTGTAATGTAATAAGTTTAGTCCAAGAGCTGATGCAGAGTGGAGGCAGGGCATCTGAGGCACAGTCAGAGTCACTGGACTGCTGTGCATGTTACATAACACCAGTGACTTTGAGAAGGTGAACTCAATTAAGGCTCTACTGAGCTCAGCATTTCATTTAAAGTGGCTATTTAAAGGTGACATGATGCAATGTCATCAGAGCGAGCAGTGTGAGTGTGGACACGTTTGCTCAATAAACAGTGTCTCTGTTATGCACTGTGTTTGTTATACACTGGAGTCACAATCAACTAATGATTCAAAGACTTCTTGTCCATTAAGGTTTGTTCAAGCCATTCATTCATGGTTTGTGTTCAAGTGTTTTGCCCAAGGACATAATAATAATAATAGTGGGGGTATCAGGAATTAAAATGCCAACTTTCGCTCAATATTCATTCTAACTGCTTCTGGCCAGATCTAAAACATTTTTAATTTAATAATTTACCAACTACTAAACTATAAACCCAAATAAAAAAATTTAATTAAAGGTTCTATATTACACAAAATGGACCCTTGTGAGCTTTAAGACCTGTTATAAAGTTGTTACCTCATCAAAAACATGCCTGGCATTGCGTTTTATTTTATTCACACATGTTTGAGTAATCTTTTATTATTAGTCAGTCTACATCTCCAGAGCTCAAAGGACCTGTTCCACCTTGTGATGTCATATAGGGGTAGTTTTCAAGCTATTTTTAACCTTTTGTTCACTAGAGATTTGCATTTCCAGATCTGAAATTACCCAAATGATTCTACAGTGAAGGTGTATGGAATTTAAAAACACAGTGGAGCATGACAATAGAGAGAAGAACATGGCCTAAATATGCAGAATTTGTGAGTTAAACATGTTTGAATGAAACAAAATACAACTCCAGGTGTGTTTCTGCTGAGGAAACAACATAACAGAGATCATAAAATAGTGTAATATGGGAGAAATAGAATTAAAATATATACAATGCATGAGTACTACAAGACTTTATACTGGATTAAATGGGATTGAAGATAGCAATAGTCCTACCAAATGCCACGTATTACAAAGAGAAAACCCAATTATGATCCTGATTAATATTTTTTTGTCTGTCAGTATGGAATAATAGTCTGTTTATAGTCCTACATCTCTCTACTATAAGAAAATGCAAGCAGAGAGATCGACAGGCAGTAATTGTACTTTAAGTGGTCCAGGTTACGACAGATGAATTCTCCTCTATAATTTCTCTCCTGTCACGTCTGATTTCCTTTGACAGGCCGAGCTGGTGAGTCTGTGGCATTATAAACATGAGTCCCCACGCTCACAAGTATGTCACTCTCACTGGGGCTAATCAATTGGCTTTGTTGGTCAGTCAATGTCCTCTTCAGCACTAATTAGTCTTTTATCACCAATCCAATATGGTGGTAATACACGTGTCTCTGGGCCTACAATTTCTCCCTGTCATTATGGAGCGTGGCCAGGTCAGTTTATTTCAGTTTAATGTCTATCCAAAATGTTTTATATTGTTCATAATTGTAATGAGACAGAGCACTATAACCTAAAGCAGGGGTGTCAAACTCATTTTGGTCCGGGGGCCGTATCCAACCTACTTTGATCCTAAAGGGGCCGGATCAGAAAACTCATGGCATATAAACCCCAAAAATAGCAATAAGTTCAAATATTTGTGCAGAGAAACACAAATCTATTACAGAAATCTTGTTTTAATTGATGAACTCTTACTTTTACAAAATATTATAATATTATGAACAACCTGAAACTTGAGAAAAGATGCAGGTTCAACACAATGTTCTAACATTAACTTGTATGCAAACAGGAATAGGTCAGTTTTTCTTGGAAAATCCTGCACTCGGCTCCACTTTCTCATTTTTGACATTTTGCACAGTCAACAGTCAAAACGATCGTCCTTTAAGAGCGTTTGGAAAGAGACAAGTCTTCATTTGTGCTGCTCTGGTGGGAGGGGCCACGTACAGAGACGCTGGAGATGCTGCTGTGATAAACACCACAGAAAATTAACAAGATTTTAATAGAAAATATAATTAAAATATTTTAGTAGAAAATCAGCAAAGGGCCAGATTAAAGGTCTTGGAGGGCCGGATCTGGCCCCCGGGCCGCATGTTTGACACCTGTGACCTAAAGTGTTAAAGGTCCTATATTATGCAAACTCATTCTTGTGAGCTTTAAACCAAGTTAGAATGTTGTTTCCTCATCAAAAACATACCCAGACTTGTGTTTTGTTTTGTTCACACACATTTGAGTAATCCTTTATTAGAAGTCCACATCTCCAAAGCTCAAAATGCTCTGTTCCACCTTGTGATGTCATGAAGCAGTAGTTTTCACGTTAACAACTACCTACCTTTTGTTTAGTAAAGATTGGGCTGAAATTATGCAAATTATTCTAGAGAAAGTGTATGGAGTTTAAAACACAGAGAAGCATTTCCTGCATTATCACATCACAAGGTGGAACAAAGTGTTTTCTGTTTCATGCAAGATTTGCGTGTTAAACATGTGTGAATAAAACAAAACACAACTCCAGGTGTGTTTTTGATGAGAAAACAACATTATAACAGATCAGTAAATTGTATAACATGGGCCATTTAAAATACCAACCTAGAGAAAATCAATAAAGCTTCACTAAACTAAAATGTGTGTGTTTAATCCATCTAGACCTTTTATTGCATTTACTGCAGATACCAAATATGGTCATTGCTCTCAGTTCTGCTTTTACTTAGTATTCTTATTTCTTCCTTTAGGTCATTTCTCCTTATTTACCCAATATGTCATCAGGTATTAATAACTTAAGAACTGAATCTGATTAAAAGCGCATTTGTGTACACTAACTTACATTTTACAAACTTCAAAACTTCAAAAAAATCAACTCTCACATGTGTGATACATTAAATATTGATTCAGAAAGTACTACAATTATTTATTTTAACCCAAAGGCCCTGTAAGTCATTCAACATTACAATTTCCATTAATGAAGCCACGCATATTTTCAACATGTTTCTCTACTCCATTCACCAAAGCTTCTTTCATAAAGCAAGAAAGTTAAATACATTAGCTCACATACTTGAAATGCCTCCAGCGTGTCTGTAGTCACATTTTCTATCTATGTTTATATTGACTTTGGCATTTGCTCATAGTCTTTCTCCTCAAGTTGATTGGAATCCATTTGTTAAACCAGCAATGATTATTTATGTGTTTTGCCCTTGTATTCATTTAGGAAAGCATTGCCAATCTCAATTACGCAATCGTTTGTGGCTTGGAGGCAGCAGATGCTCTACAGACAGATAATGCTACCGACATGTTTGAAAGGTGAGATAAAATGCTGATTGCTTGAGATGGTTTTCTAAACACAAATGGCAGGTTGGGACCACAGAAGTCTGAAGTAATGCTGTAATCGCACATCACATCTGGAATGGTTCTGGATGTGGAGTTATTGATATTCCTCTAACCTTAACCTCAGCTGTGGTCTGGGCGCTGCCGTGTGGCATTTCTGATTAAATCCTGCACGGACCAATGGCAGTCTGTCTTCTTCAGGCAGCTAACGGTTTGACAAGTGGATGTACAAAAACACATGTGCAGAAGTGGTACCTAAGCTGGAAATTTAGTAAGAGTTTAACTTTATAATCAACTGGGTTATAATAAAATACACTTATGATTTGAAAATGGACTGCACTCTAACAAAGTATTAGGGTGCAAATGAATACAATACAAAACAGAAGATAGTAAAAAAAAAGTGTATTGAGCAACTCAATTCAATCCAAATATTCCAATGTTATGATCTAGTTCTGCAGCACATCTTCTGTACTGCACAAATTTGCTGGAATAGGACAACAAAATGGCTACTGTATGGATCTTCGTTTTTTTGTTGTAATCCTTTCTTATGCTAATATGGCTATTCCTGTACTGTGTTCTTCCATTATAAATCCTGATATCTCCACCTGCTTTGAGCACTCTGTGGCAGTGTGCTCAGAGTCAGTGACATTTTTGTCCATGTGCTTTTTTAAATCAGCTCATTCTTGCCAAATCTAGTCCTGAATCTCATTGTTTTCCTGGAACTGTGATGAAGACAATCCAAGTTAATGACACTCACATATATTTAATCTTTGCACTCCAGAAGATAAAAGAAACGGCATGGAAACCCTGCCAGGCCTTTGTCGCTCTGACTGATGCTGATTAAATAATTATAGACTATATGTCATTTAGTCATTCTTCTATCCTTTAAATTATTACAGTGGAAGGGGACGTCTTCATGAGAAAATTGGCATTGTTAAAGCTATAAAGGCAAAACAGAGTATTTAGACATAAATCTACATTACAAGGTAGTAAAGTTTTTTTATTTTTATAAAGTCGAGCTGTCGTAAAAAGATAATGATGCCATTAGACCAGGTACATAAAACTTCCAAAGTGAAAGTTGTAAAGGTCTTGTTTATGTTCACACAAAGGTGTATTTTAGTCCCATTGTGTGGGACTGTTCTGTAGGTTAAACCACAGTCTGCACACGTCATTGTTTAAATTGTGCACTTTTATGTAAACTAACACAGAAATAGATGACGCATAATGCTCATTAATACTTTTATCCTTTCAACATTTAGCATTGCCTTTTCAGACTTCACAATTTCATATTTCTGCATTTATGATTTTATTCATCATTTTTTACATGAGATTTTTTGGAATAGAGTCTGACCAGTGTTTGCAAACATTTGCCCCCTAACTCAAATACCAGAGCATTTAGTCTGCGTACTCTAATGCATAATATATGTGTATGATTATATTTTTTAAGTAAGGGGGTATATATTAATATGATTAAATATTATTACGTATTTTAGATAGAGGTACTAGCTGCTCTGACTGTGAGTGATCGGAAGGAACAATTAAGATGAAGTTCAACAGTTAAGATACTGAGACCAAGAGGTGATGGTGACCTGCATATTATTACCCATTTTAAACATAACCATTGTACACAATTTCTTCTCTGGTCTATAGAATGAATGGCATAACAGTATGGCATGATCTTTTGCAATTTCACACCATTCAGATTTGTGTATTCACAGCAAAACTATCTCACCTCTTCTGTGATGTAGAGTCAGATAGGGCTAATGTTTGAATAACCACAGTTTACCCCTCTTATCTTAAAGAGGCTTTTCCTGGTGACTGTAGACACTTTATCTACAATCGTATAGAGATTAGACCTGATTTTATTGACTTCTGAAACACACTGACAGAAAACGAAACTTTTTGCACAGCGATAAGGCTGGGCTCCATACATTAAACAGGGGAGATGTGAACAGAACAAAGACAGTCCCAGTGGACCTGCCAGAGCCACAAGCCTCAGTGTGAGCCTGATAGGTTAGGACTGTGTCAACCCCTGATCTGAGGCCCTTTCATCTACAGAGCTCCATCTCTCTGCATGTTAATGTGTTTATGCACACAGCAGTACATGTGCACTCTAACTCAGTCTACGCCTGTCCACGTTATGCCCATGTAAAGTGACTAAAATCCTTCTCTCAGTATAGACCTTTTTCACAACTCACAAATCTGCCACATCACCACCACAACTTTCAAGGTAAGAAAGACAAAAGCTTAAAGGCGAACAACGACTAGCATTAGCAAACTACTTTTGAACAAAATGAATGTTATGGTCATGAATAAAACACATGTAACTTGTTATCTCAGACTGATTCTAAAAATGTATTTCATGATGTAGATATTACGGTGGACAGATAAACTTGTGCAGTCTCAATTAGGGCAACCAGATTGGGGTTATCAAAAAGGAGGACAGCAGTTTCGGGGGTGAAAAAATTGGTGATGTTTGTACTTTGTTACTGCTGATTTCTGTTGATGTTTGAATTTAATATTAAAAATGTGTGACAGTAAGTGTATCAGGGGGTCTGGGGTCCTCACCATATTTATTTTTTCATGTGTTATTTTCCTGACAGTGTCTAAATCCCCTGTCCCCTGCTCTAATATAGCCCTGCTCCTGTCACTTCTCACAGACACTACACTAACACTACAGACTTTAGACTTCATCAGGACGTCTCATCGTGTGTCAAAAGTATAATTAAATAGTTTCGAATTAGATCCAAATAATCCCGTTACCACCACTACATGGCTGTAGTGGTGGTGTCCTTTACTACACTCTTCTGGTCAATGAGCAAACTGCAACAACCGCGGCTCAGAACGTCCCATTAAACTTGTGCTGTTTTGCTTTTCTATGGAGGCCTCAAGCACATGTTGAGAGCATGGCTTATACTTCTATGCTTTCACAGCCTCAGACCCTCTTATTGGACATATATATGGAAATTACTACATCAATATTCCATTCTTTAAATAATATTCGGAACAATAATATTAATTGTGGGTACATTTTCTTTGTACTAGTGTATAATTTTTAGTTCAATTATTTATTTATTTGACAGGGACAATGCAGTCACAGGCACAGCTAGAGCAAGTGCTAATTCTTAACTCCTTGATTGGGCTTTTCCCTATCCCTAGTTTAAAAGAACAATCTTTAAACATATTCTTACAATAGTTTTTTTCTGTGCTATGATAAGATTTGAGCTGTAGAGGGTTGAAAAAACAACTTTTATGATTCAATATGTATCTCAAATAACTACTACTATAACTACCCAATGTTTCATTCTGCTGGTTATTTATTTATCACCCATATTATCTTCAGCAATATATTAAACTTCAAAATTGGATATCATGACAGGACAAAGTACAAGCAGGTTAAAACTGGAGAACAGTGTCAGTTATGTGTCATAAATACAGACAAGAAACTGCATTTCCACAGCTCCATGAAAGTATAAAAGAGTATGTACTAAATCTGAGTAGCTCTTGGAACAAAGCTCATAAAGGGCATGTTTATTCTCAGATCAACAGTAAAACGTTTAGAGCTCCTCCCTGACCGATGTTTCACTGCTCTGTGGAGGACGGCTGCAGACACACAAGATAAAGACCAAATCCCCCAAAGTTTTGCCTGAGTTACACAAACTGATCAGCGTTCAAGCATTTATAAGTGCACCATGTGTTTGCAATTAAAATCTCATAAAATTGAATGCAACTTGTGCTGTTGGTGAAGTCCATTAAGTTCTATTAAGCAATGTTCAGCCAACAACCCAAATGACTTTCTTTTGCAACAATTTAACTCATATCTAATGGGAATCTTTACTCGTGGGACAAGTTATAAGTTCTTTTTAAAGCCTAGACCTCTTCTGAACCTTTCTAATGTCTACCATCTACTGTTTATAATCAACTCTGGGTAGTTTCTCTCTTGTACACTATGTTCAATAAAAGCTGACACAAATCATTAGAACAAAGTCAATATAAAAATAATCAAATCAAATCAAAACGGTCACATTTTTTATAGCGCTTTTCCACCTTTAAGGCACTCAAAGCGCTTTACATCAAGGAACCACCACCACCATTCACACACACATTCACACACCAATGTACACAGACACTACGGGCAAGGTACTTTAAGAGTCTTGCCCAAGGACACAACTACGGTATTCATCTGAGACAGCTGGAATTGCATCGCCAACCTGTGGGTTAGAGGATTTCACCGCTCAACCAATGACGTTTATGTCGAGATCAGATGACAAACACTGTACCAACTGAACAACTGTCACCCTAAGAAATTTGAGCTACTGCGATTATTTTAGCACTTCATATTTCACTTCTGTCAGATTTCAATGCTATATGAGCTATGCACTCTGACCAGAATACTACTTTGTAACATCACACAAATCCAAACGCAGTACTTGTCAGAAAACACAACAATTTCATTTTTTCCATAATCAGGCAGCCCTATTTCATATAGCTCATTATAATCACTGTCACTTCACTTGGCTGTAAAAACACTAATGATTAGATTTCTAACCAAAAAAATCCCAACAACAACAAAAAAAGCAAACCAAAATAAAATAAGTTTTCTACCAACACAGCAATGAATCACCAAATATTGTGAGAAAAACGGCACACATACACACTCATCTGTTTTTCTTTTTCATCCAAACCTGAAGTGAATACTTCAGGTTTCCATACCGGCCTATCCATATGTAAAAGTCTGCTTAGTGTATATAAACAGAGTCATTGGCAGTGGCAATAGCGGCCTAATGACCGGATAGGGGCACACACACACTACCTCATATATCCACAGGTAATCAAATATGACTTGGCTCATATAAATGCTTTGTTGTTTTCATTTGCACCAATATTGCTTTCTGGAATGTTCCTCGTCAGATTTGTGGCTTCAATTACATCCACAGACCTTGTTATTTTTCCAATGTGGGCAACCTTTAGTGAGAAACAGCTTAGCAAGGGCCAGTGTGCTACAGTCAGTCCAAACCAAACAAATGGGCGACAGTGTGGTGAGATAAATTGTTTTCCAAATTGTGCGGATCCAATTTTGATTTGATAACTTGCACGGTTACATAAGTGATATGTTTTTATCATTTGTTATTTTAGATGCAGAGAAGGCAAATTGTAGGCTAGAATCTTATGCAAAAGATGGGTGCGTTTCTCAAAGTCGGATGTATGTAAGTGGATAAAGAGAAAGAGAGAGAGAGAGAGAGAGAGAGAGAGACAGGGGGAGAAAAAGAATGAGAGAGAGACAGAGAAAAAAGTTAGAGACAGAGAGAGAGAGAGAGAGAAAAAGAGAGAGACAGAGAGAGACAGATAGAGAGAGAACAGAGAGAGACAGAAGAGAGAAAGAGAGAGAGAGAGAGAGAGACAGAGAGACAAAGAGAGAGAGAGAGAGAGAGAGAGAGAGAGAGAGAGAGAGAGAGAGAGAGAGAGAGACAGACAGAGAGAAGAGAGAGAAGAGAGAGAAAAAGAGAGCAAGACATAGAGAGAAAAAGTGACAGAGAGAAAAAGAGACAGAGATAAAAAGAGAGAGACAGAGAGCCAAAGAGAGAGAGAGAGAGAGAGAGAAAGAGAGAGAGAGAGAGACAGAGAGAAAAAGAGAGCAAGACAAAGAGAAAAAAAGACAGAGAGAGAAAAAGAGAGAGACAGACAGACAGCGAGAGAGAGAGACAGACAGAGAGATAAAAAGAGAGAGAGACAGGGAGACAAAGAGAGAGAGAGAGAGAGAGAGAGAGAAAGAGAGACAGAGAGAAAAAGAGAGCAAGACATAGAAAGAAAAAATGACAGAGAGAAAAAGAGACAGAGAGAGAAAAAGAGAGAGAGACAAAGAGAGAGAGAGAGACAGAGAGAGAAAAAGAGAGCCAGAGAGAAAAAGAGAGCAAGACAGAGAAAAAAGAGAGAGAAAGAGAGAGAAAAAGAGAGCAAGACATAGAGAGAAAAAGACAGAGAGAGAAAATGAGAGAGACAGACAGACAGAAAGAGAGAGAGACAGACAGAGAGATAAAGAGACAGAGAGCGAGAGAGAGAGAGAGAGAGAGAGAGAGACAAAGAGAGAGGAGACAGAGAGAGAAAAAGAGAGAGAGAGACAGAGAGAAAAAGAGAGCAAGACAGAGAGAAAAAAGAGAGAGACAGAGAGAGAAAAAGTGACAGAGAGGAAAAGAGAGAGAGAGACAGACAGACAAGAGAGAGACAAACACAGAAAAAAAACAAGAGAAACAGAGAGAGAGAGGCAGAGAGAGAGAGAGAGAGACGGAAAGAAAATGAGAAAGAGAGAGCCTTATATCTCCAAATGGTACAGAATCCTATAAAGCACTTTATAATTATATTTACAATTGTGGTCTAGAGCTGCACCAAACCTAATCAGGTGGTCATTGGCCCATAACTATTACACATTTTCACTGCACTCCACTCCACTGTAAATTACACTTATTCCAATATTTCTATCCACAAACTGCAACAAGCTATAAATTATAATGCCGCATTAATAGTCCATAAAGATGTGACCTTGGGGTTCATATTTTTACAAAACCTACAATTTAAGCATAATCTTTCTCACATGCTCGGTCCATATACCACCTGGAGCTATAGGAGCAAAACACCAGCTGAAAACACAGACCAGTTTGTTTTGTATGTGTTAACACCACTGGCGATGAAGACTTGGATTAGATTCCATTTTGAGCAAGTGAATGATTAAAACATCTGGCACAAAGAGCTGTCTGTAATAAACTGATTCTGTCTGGTCTGGCTATTTTATGATCAATGGTTTTTAAGTTATTGTAAAATTGCCTTTTCTGTGGGTGGATAATAGTTCATCGACTGGTAGCCGGGGCTTTATATTTATAACAGAAGCACAGGATTCTTTAAGCTTTGGATGAAAGTGCACTGAACCCTGCGCATGTTGAGGGTCCACTATGTAACTTTTCTGTACACCATGTTGTCTCCATGGAGATGTTATTGCTTTGCTTGTAATATTATGTATACAATTAAAATATCTATTTTGTTATACTGGTGTTACAGTTCATTCTTATGAGCAGGGTCACCTCTCCACAGGACTGACCAATAACTTGACATGTTTTACCTGCCTGTTAACATCGAGACACTGTGGGATATTCCAGATAAAAAAGTGGATGGTGAACCCTCCACCAGAAAAGTTACATAGTGCTCCTTTAAGTTGCAAATAAAAATAATAGATTAAGTCAGTGTATACATTTTACTGTTTTGAATTTTTGATGCAACTGTGATGTTATGGGACTGTCAACAGATGAGAATGAAAGGCAGAAAAGTCTTGTGCTGTATTGTAAAATTGCCCGTCTAATTCCTAGTAATCTCTGAAATCAACAAACCTTTTTCTCTACAACAAATAACAGGCCCACACTGAAAATACAAAATTTACAAATGTGAAATTTTGTACCTCAACTACACTCATGTTTATACAAGACCACTGTACTTTTCTTTTTCAGGTTGTCCTTGTTACAAAGATTTCAATGGTGGTTTTTCATTGAAAAGCAAATCAAATAAGCATATTTTGAAACAGTTATGCCATCACTAAATTACTCAATATAATAAGACCCATTTGAGCAGGTAGCACCATCCACCTCTCATGCTGCACTTTCTCAGAATCCTAGAAGTCGTTTGAACTGATAAAACCAACATTCAGTTTGATTTTGTGTGTTCAACAGGTGCCATTTGTCAAGGTTGTGGCTCTGGGCTTTTGATTTAAAAAACACCACAGCAGGTTTCTATTATATAAAAGCATCCATCAGGTTAATATGAAGCACCGGTCAGCTGAAGGTCATCTGCAGAGGTTTGAGGAATGGTGGTCCCTGTAGGAGGTCTTTTGACGTGGAAGAAGAGAGGCTCCTATAGATACATTCAAGAAACACCATAAATCACTGAACAGCACGCTAAGCTACTATGCTACTGTTACATTTAATGGAGATCATGTTCAGTATTGTGTTAGACTCATATGGGTTCAACACAAAACAAAACAAGGATGTCCTCCTGACACAAAACATCCAACAAATGAATCCAAAAAATGTTA
Organism: Boleophthalmus pectinirostris; assembly: GCF_026225935.1. NCBI lineage: Eukaryota > Metazoa > Chordata > Actinopteri > Gobiiformes > Gobiidae > Boleophthalmus > Boleophthalmus pectinirostris. The sequence goes on from NW_026571473.1 coordinate 19,277,418, forward strand.
AGTGACCTTCCAAAACTGTTATCTTTTCTTATAAGAATATGTCATTGTAATCCCTCATTCATAAATTTTCCATTGTAACAAAGAGTTCAAAATTTAGTCAGCCTAATCTGAAAAAGCTTGTCTAGTTGAAAACTTTGAAAAAAGTTCTAATTTTAACATAAGAAGGAGTGACAGTAGCTCAGTTGGTAGTGTTACTGATATGAAGGTTGGCGGTTCAAATCCCACTTTCGACATAAACAATATTGGGGGAGAGGTCAGATCCACTGACCCACTGGTTTGTTGTGTCCTTGGAAAAGACATTTAACTTACCTCGCCCCTAGTGTCTGTGTACAGTAGTGTGTGAATGGGTGAATGACTGGCATAAAGTGTATACATAAAAAATGCGTGTGATAAGAATAGGTAACGCTTCTTGTAAATAATTCAATAATTGTGTTCAAAACTAAACTAATATTTTTATCCAGTTTATCGTATGACGGTAAAAAGAACAAAAAGTGGAAAAGGATGATGGCCATGCTGTTTTTTTTTGTTTGTTTTTTATCCTTTTAATTCTAACTGTTCCCTTCAGATGTGTTTTCATTAACTGACCTCAAGTAACTGTATTATTTGTTATCTATTTGCATTTATACTTTTCCACAGAACAAACCTTGAATGTTCCTTGGAAGACCCCACATCAGCTGGTTTGCCTCCACAAGTGCAGGTGCTTATTATTTTCCACTGCCATTGTTTGTATGTATCCGTGGTGTATTTAATTTTCTTATCTCAAAACATAATCCTTATTTTAATTACTCAGAGGGGCCAGTAATGAGCTCCTCATTTGCATATACACTACGTCTTAGCATATTTCTCCTCACTTATTACCCTTAGCGTTGTTTGCATCCCAAGAGGTAGGGCTGCAAGCTACGTTTAGCAGTCATTATTTTTTCAAGAGAATTTGAATCAGAAAAAACTCTGCAATTCCAACTGCACTGGCTAATTTAGAAATATATAAAATATTGACAAAAATAGTATTTGCTCTGTAGTGAATTATCCAGCACTACTCAGTTCCCTGTTTATAGGCACAATTTTGAGGGCTTTTGAGGACAAGAGATATTATTTTTTGTTTTGAATAGTTAATTACCATGGCAACTGTCCTGGATTTTCATCACTGTGATATCTATGGATATTGGCTTTTCTATTCATGGATTACAGCTTCCTGTTATATGCAACATTCTGAGGACATTTTCCCATTCAAATGATAGAATTTTTTTTTTTTTTATTGTTAATTACCATGGCAACCTTCTTAATTTCTCATCATTCTGAAACACATGGTAGGGTCAGCAGAGAGCGGGAGCATTTGAAGGATTTCCTGCTGTGACAATATGAGATGAGAGGAGGACATGAGGCCAGAGGACACAGAGGAGGAAGTAACATGAAAGAGATGGAGCCCTTGAAGAGTCCTTGCCACTTGCTGAGGTGGAGGTTTAACTTGGCTTTTGGCAAAAGCAAAAAGAAACACTTTTACTTTGTTGATTTTCTCAATCAAACCAGGCTGTCTAAACAGTGAGTAATAAAATGGAGAAACCCTAGAATAGCTTAGCATTAGCGTCGTGCAATTGAACACATTTTAATTGAGATTGAGTCATTTCTAATCGTCAGTGATCAGATTAGGTCTTTTTAATCGTTAGGTCTATAACCGATCCTCTGTCAGTAAACACATGTACTTTGAAGGGGTAAAATTACATTTTTTGTGTTAAATGGCAGTGATTAAAAGTGTGCATCATTTATACTCATGAATTTAAAAAAGGAAAGCCATTTTTAATTGTTTTCATTGAGAAAATATTTAAATGAATGAAAAATTCTGTTAATTTGAGAATTGTCAGAGTCCTACTTTGATTTACTTTTCTCTATCTTGCAGTAATAAACTAATAGGCCTTTGACCCTCAGACATTCAAATGGAAAACATAATTCTGTACTTAAGAAAAAAAAAAAAAAATTTTGTCCATTCCATATTCACATTCCTGGCCACACCAAATATGTAGCCTTATGTAATCATCCTTTCTTCAGTATTCTTCATACAAATCTTATGCAACTAGATCCCATGACACAAGGAAAGGTCAATGACAATTACCTTTAAGGGTATGCAATGAAAAACACTTATCTCTTCTTATTTCTTTTTTAAGGTCACTGCTTTTGAGTCTTTGAATTGTGAAGTGGTGTACAGAACACATGGATACACAATGTGAACTTTTTATTAGTATGAGAGAGCCACTAACCTCAAGGACTGACCATCAGGTACCAATCAGGTCTGAGTGTGTCTATCACATGACTCATTTCATTTGAGCAGACCATTACATCTGCTATATGCTGCACTTCTGCAAGGTGACACTGTAGTTAGTTAGTTTTCAGCACAAAGGGCTCCATTAAAAGTGATCATATTTGTTAAGTATCGTAAGTGGGACTAAACACAACCATGTTTCAAACAGAGCTGCTAAACTGGACAGTACCTGAAGGACTGAAAAGAATGAATGGGGAAGATGGGTGTGGTCTAAATACATAAGAACAGTGCGATTGGTCTAACAGGTATCTACACTTAAAACTCCGCCCCTGCAGCCAGGTATTAGTAACTGGAAACACGAGGAAATAATCAGAACAGTTCTACATGATGTCATGTAGTACTTGAAATAGCTGCAAATAAACAGTTCCGTAGCAAAAAAGGCTCATGTAGGGTTTAGTTCCACTTTAATTTGATAACACAGCTAATCAGTGTGGATGTGTTTTTGAGATTGAAATAATTTATTTGGTTGGCATTTCAAAGTGACACCATGACAACAAAAATATATATTTAAAAGAGATAAAGTTCAAGTATTCTGGTATGTTAATTCGCAGTGCTGGTTCTATTAACAATTTGCAGATGGGAGAGATTATGGATATAGGAAGCCTGGCTTGCATCATATAGCCTTATATAGTGCATTGCATCATGGGAAACCATACGGTGTCCTTTATCTCTGCCGAAGATGAGACTGCACCATATTAAGTCTGTCTGCTGTGGTGAAGGACCCCCTGCTGCTTCTGTCTGTGTCTGTTCCTCTATTAGGGTTCAACTTCTGTGGCACTACATTCCTCACACTCACACTTCTACTGAAAACAAAACGCTGTCAGCTTTATACGCTCGCCTTTCCTCAAAACCACAGCAATTAGGCGTTACCATGACTGTAAATTTGCCAAACTAATTTCCCCTTCCCTACCACACGACAGAAGAGATGGTGCCCCCAGTGCAACACCATGACAACAACTGTCTTATAACTGCCCATTGATGTTTTTCGGCAAGACCTCAATTAGCCAGTGATTGCATCCCGCTGTTGCAACAGTCAAAACACAAGCTATTCTTCGGGAAATATTTTCACAGCACCGTAATTGCTTCCATCTGTAGCTACACTGTGTCATTACGGCTGAGAGAGTTCACCACTAAAAATGTGTGATTCGCCAATGAAGGTTTTGTGTACGCTTTTCAGGGCGTGTCAGAAGAGCCTTTTGTCGGCGGGAGGCTGCTGGAACAATACAGGGGGTGTGACAGAGCGTGACGCCTGCTCTAACTGTCTCGACTTCAGTGTTGACAATTGAAAATATTGGCAATGGCACGAGAAGCAAGAGGAGTGATACATGTGACCAGTGATGTTACATGGTCTATGTGATGGTATTTTTTACAGTAAAGCTGAATTCAAATAAAAGAAGGAATAGGATTTTTGGCAAAAAACAAGTATTTCTTCCTTCTCAGACATTAACTGGTCTCGATAATTACTGTATTGAGTTCAATATATGAAAGCAGGAACAATATATTTTGGGGCTCAATATTTAGTGTGTGTACAATTTCTTTGCAAAAGTGGGAAGATTTGGAGTATTTATTTATTTTTTTTTACAATAACATTTGAGCTGTAAAAGGTTAAATATGCGTCTTCAATGACAAATTATTGGAACATTCTGTTATTTATTTGTTGCAGCTCAGGCCTTTTAAATGCAAAATTGTGTACTGGGATTATCTTGCACTATTGTTCTTGTGTCAGTGGCAAAAAAGTTAAATATTCTCATTTATTGCAGTATATCTCTGTGGCAGTATATCATACTTCAAAATTTGTTTTCATGACAAGCCTACTGGTCAGTGTGACCAAATAAATAAAATATTAATATTAATATATGATTGGCATTATAGTTAAAGCTGTTATAGTTATATTTCAATTGAAGTGAAATTGCAAATTGAAAGTTGCTTGTAGCAAATCACAATGGCTGCCAACTCTGTAATTTAGCAGTTCATTATTCAGTCTTCCTTTCTTAAATGTTAATGCTCCGAGATTGGTTTAAACTTTAAGCATAATTATATAATAGCAACATAAATCGCAAATCTAATCACAATTTAAATGCTTACAAAATACAAATTTTTCTTTCTTTCTTAATTTATTTCTAGTCTAGAGGAGAACCAGAGGAGATTAGTTGTTGACATTTTCTTATTTTTCAATGCAGTGAACGGTTAAAGAAAAACTCGGGTCGTTGACAAGAATGATAAGCCTTTTTCCATGGAATGCGACAGGAAAAGGTTGGAAGTTTGACGCTCTATTTAGTCCAGGTTTACTCTGTAACCGATAGGCCTGTCAACACAGGGCACAACCTGGAGAAACTGAAGCCAACCAATCAACACCAAGCACCACCCCAGTGTAAGTGGATCTGACAAGTCACACTCAAAGCCTATCACGATGTTTATGGAAGCAGGCTGGATTACTGCAGAGGCATTCACACACCTCGCTAACGCAATCAGAGTTAGTTAGAGCACACTTTTACTCTTGCTCAAACATTATTAAACACAAGTAGGTAGAAATCCAGCTGCACGTTTCCATGTCAACTGTGAAGAGCGGGCTAATTTACAAGGACACACAAATGCATCACAAGTTTAATGGCTTTATTTCTCTCCCAGACAAATTTAAAAGTCCAAATGAGAAATGAGAGTACGCTGATCAAACAGGAAATGAATAGTTTAATGATGGGAGGTTACAATATGAGCAGGTGGAGTCGGGACAGGCACACTAATGGCTAAACCTATCAGGCCTGACAGCTCCATAATGGACTCAAACTTTTGCAAGAGGAGGAAAAAGAGAAAGTATAAGTAACTGTTTACATGTACAGAACCAAGATTAGTTTTAGTCACAGGCTTGAATAAATGTGCAATCTCTATCTAGAAAAATTAAGCGTTTCCATAATTCAGGAATGCTGTGATTACATCTAAGTCCAAAGAATCATAATGGTTTTATAAGTTTTTCCAAGGAATAGCCACAATATTTGGAGGAGAATCTCAATATTCAGAAGTTATTTAGTAAATCCAACAGAAACACGCTAAAATGTGTCTATAAATGAATTTGTCTTCATTCAATAGTATCAATAATTCAATATACTGCGTCCACCTTAAAGTTTACAGCAGGATTCCATGTGAATAGAAAGTTAAAACCATACTTCGATACATTCCCCATGGAGATAGATATGTTTTATGCCAAACCGTGTAAGACTATAGCCAAAGGAATAACATTTCCATCAGAACAAACAAATAAGAGTCAGGTTTGTGGAGATATAGACCTGTCACAATAATTACTAGATCATATTATCGCTCAATGTATGAAAACTAGAAGAATATTTTATGGGGGGGGGGCTATAAAATAAGGTTTGTATCATGAAAGGTTGAATTAATAATTTCTATGACTCATTACAGATGCAAACTACTAAAATGTTTAATTCTTCTTATTTATTAAGAATATTGTACATTTAGAATAGTTCAATTCTGCTCTTGGGTATTGTGTGTTAGTGATATTAGTGTCAGTAATATTATTGTGATTTACTTTAGCCAACGCTCCACAGCCTAAACAAAACTATGCAGGTCCACGTCTGTAATTCCACTCCTTTCACCCGAAGCCTTTTTTTCATCCATAAACTTTGACTGCTGCTCTTTGAACTTGTATCTGCGGTAAACTGTGTCATGAGCAGGTGGAAACAAGCACAACAGCTGGGCCATTTTACAGCACCTCGGCCAAAAACCCTCTTGGTCTGGGCCCATAATCTCTGCACGCGCTCATAATGGGAGCCAGATATTGTTCCTGACCTCATCGCTTTCATCACAACGTCCCACTCGCCACACATTGTCTCAATTAGACGCCGTACGCTCCCCAAACCAGGCTTTGATCAGCGGGGGATTAGTTATACGGCATGGGCCTACATACTAATATTTGATTTCTCAGCTCTTGTTTGTGTTCCTTGTTTAATAAATGCATTGGAGGCAGTGACTTACTCTGAGTTGTACATAATTAAGCACATGAGTGAGAACAGAACATTGTGGTAGCAGAGGAAAGATTAAGGAAATAAACAAACTTCCACAGTACAAAGAAACTAAAACCATAAGTCTAAGGCAAGTAAATATAATGACCTATTAAGGCAAAGTAAGATGACAAAAAAATAATGAGAATTTAAATTGGGAGTGAAAAGAGTACATGGAAAAAACAGCTCATTTCATGTTTTGGAGATACCGTCAGAAAGGTGAGGGTGAAATGTTATTTGCGTGTGTCTGGTGGTAATTGTATATTTTGGAGACAGATGCTCATGTTTTATGGCCTTCTATAGGGTTAATCCTGATTTAGAACTACCTTATCAATCTTATTTGAAAACTGGCTGACATTTTAGACCATATTAATCATGATATAGTCCAGGTTTAGATCCAGCAGTACTCCAAAATCCAAATATTATCTTAGGTGGTACTGAAAAGCTTGAGAACCACTGGTCTATGTATAGAGGAGAGATGTCAGTAGCGTTATAAGGATGATATGCCAAGAAATGCCAGGAAGAAGGCCTAGATGAGAAGTAGATAGCAAAATTGATGTTTATGAATATACTGTAGGGAGTTTCAGGGGTAAAGTCAGAGGCTATGAAATATTTTAAGCATATAGAGGTACAGAGAGGAAGAAGTATGCTGGACTTCTTACAGGAAGAGCTGAAAGAAGAATCATGGATGTTGTAAAATAACACATAGCAAAGACATCTTGTTGGAATAATAATATATTCAGCTACATTGTGTGTTTTGGCTATGTTTTAATTGAGTTTAATTCAAGACGCCCTATGGACAGCTGTTGTAAATACGCTCTTTGTTCGTGCTGTCTGTGTTTGTGCCAATGTATCTATTATGCCTACATCATGTAAATAAAAAACTAATTTAATCTGAGTGAAATTCAATGCAGGGTAATTGATGCCAGGGCGTATCGTGTGAGCTCCATGATGTCACTGGCGTTTGGTCACAGTATTGTATATGGGTCAGCCTCTGCTTTTGGTGCAGTCTGTAATATATGAGAGGGGAAAAGGCAGTCAGTTTTATTAATGGGTGAGAGGGCATCTGAAGCACTGTCGCTGGTATTAAAAAGTTCATTTTTACTTTTAATATGTCTGAATTGCCTCTGTGAAGCAAGATAAATGCTTAAATGATGGTTACTAATATTTTCTACTCTGTACCCATAATAATACTGAAATGTAACATCTACATTCTACGTAATTTGGGACAATAAAACATAATATAATAACATATATTGACATAATATTGAAACAGTTTAAATTTAGCATAGAAAAGTGAGCAGGCTTATCAGGAAAACTGACATAAATGTATAAGCTGCATAAGATGCATTTTTAAATTAAGTATATGGGTATACTCATGGGGGTCTTAGTCCAACTTCACATTAAAGGTGCATTGTGCAACATTCTGGTGGAGGGATTGTCAAATGCTTTTCTCCATGAGGTTATTGCTTTAGTCCAATGAGATTCATTTGGTCTTCTGATATTTTATGTTATTTCAGACCAAGAGTTTTCATACCTGACAGTTTTGACTGCTCACTAGCAATCTTTCTCAGAATGGTCACGTGACTGTGCTGTGACCTGTCTGGTCAGTTGATTTATACAGGTTTTGGGACTATAAACCGGGGTCAGGGGGCTTTTTTATTCTCACACACCTGGGATACTGTCCTGCGGAAGTCGGAGCCTCTACCAGTAGGAAGACAGTGCCAAAAGTTTTCTTGGTATTTCTGAGTTAAATCCACCTATTATTGAATAAATGTAGAGCTGTTTAATGTCATAATGTGGAACATTCCAGGCAGAGCAGTGACATATCCATAAAAACAAGAAAGTGACAGACCCCTAACCAAAAAGTTACACGGAGCACCTTTAAGTTCTGCCTTAGTCATTTTTCATAATCATAATCACTTTCACCATGCAGTTAAGAAAGTCCAGACTTAATAGTCACTACTTCAGTGAGACATGAGCATTTTCGATTTTGTGCATATTTTTAAGTTTATAGCATGAGTCATTTGAGCACTCAGACCTGTCATTTACCATTCAACCTTTGTCAGCTTTGTGAGACAGGAGAAGTCACTGGCACTTCACCCCCTTCGCCTCGTCAGTGCAACCATGAAAACTGCAGCTCTCCTCTGACCACTACTGTCCAGCCTCAAACCATACGGGATCCATTTCTATAAGGTTCCACCTCATTGCACCGCACCATATGTCCCCAACCATTTCAAAGTTCTCCCTATGATCTCTCAATCTTTTACTGATCTAATCTACAATCCCACTTCTTTCCCGTTTTCCAGAATCACCCTTGATTTCTCTTCACTGGAGAAGAGATGAAAATCAATGGTCTCTTCTTCGCCTGCACGGGTCCCTGTGTGGAGGAGGATGAGAGGGAGGCAGTTAGCGCGCCCCATCTATCTCCTTTTGAGCTCAATAGGACAGAGCTGGTCCCGGAGTCAGTGTAGTCTCCAGACCAGAGACATGACGCACCAGTGGGACCCGAGCCAGCCCTGGACTTCAGCCTAGAGTCCTTTAAAGATGAGTCTTGTGAAGTTTTAACAAGCACTTCATCAGTCAGGGAGACAAATTGATTCAAGATTGACTGGCCACCTCAAAGTAATGATGATAAGAAATAAAGAATTACAATCAACGTCAGTTATGTAAGTTGTTTGTTACTTTAGGATATTAAAATTTCACCTTCAAACGTTTATCTTTGTGCTAGTTGTAGAGAAGAAAATGCATTTTTTGGCTGTTCTGGTAAGGTACTATAATCATTTCAGGGGAACTTGATAAAAATTTAAAGACAGATTAATTTAAACTGTTTTGATTTCACTGCTGCTTGCTGTCAGCTTGCCAATTGAACAAAACATTTACAGTTCTCAAAAATGAGGACATGACTCAAAAAATTACAGTTAAATGATTGAGTGATTTGAAAGATTGCACACAATTTCCAAACAACACTGTTTTGTCAATCCAATACAACAAAAGTGATTCAAAAAGCAGATGAAATATTAACCTTTTGTGTCTTTTGTATATTTTCAAACATAACTTAACTTGATTGACAGGTCTACCATAAAAGCATAGCACTTGAGAACAGCCGTTTTGACAGACATACAAAGACATTACTGACAAACTACTTTTCAATACAGAGACAAGAAAACTCATGCATCTTTATCAATCTACAGTCTAATTTATGATGCATAGTTTCAAACACTGATGTCACAAAGCTCTTAAAAAGTAAGAAATAACAGCTACTAAATTTAATTTTGTGTAATAGAGTAAAAAAATCACTTTGCTTCAGTTGCCTAGTCACTGTGACCATTGTCGGAAAATAATGCCGTTAACAGACATATGTAAAGAAGTGGACTAAGAAACCCATAGCGTTTGGCTCTAGTCAAATGAAGCTCACTGACTCGAGCAGTTATAGTGAGGGAATTTGTTCCAAGTTACATATTAGGAATAGGAATTGATTTACGGACAAAAGAGCTAAATAAAAACACCAGGATCATGTAGAGTGGATTAATACAAACATTTTAATATCAGCCTGACAGCAGTAGCTACAAAGAGAGGTCAATGTTTTTTCAAAACAAAGTCAATTGGAGCGGAGCCAATGGAGCCAGAAGCACACCCAATTGGAACGTGGCAGCTAGTGGGTTAGCTGTGTCCATTTATACATACAGTCTACAAATGCACTAGAAAAGTAAGGTCTGAGGCATGACTGCAGCTCACAGTTAAACCTATCTCCATTTGTCAAGGTTTACAAAATGTCAGAGGAGTATTGTCTTATATGGTAATTTAAAATTTGAATCCCTTTCCAGTCATCTGAGTTACCTGAAGCTTATGTCTTACACAATATCTCAAATATACAAGATGTACCTGCTACAGCAACAGCCACAACTCAAGTGGAGTACAAGATGTTAGCACAAAGCATCCCTCCGTAAGCCTTCCACTCTCCTTATTTTCCCAGAGTAAAACATTGTTCCTGTCTTTTCAGCCTCCCTATAGGAGCCGTATTGTGCTGCTTCACAACAGAAAACATGGCTCTGATTCCATTATCTCTGTGGCAGAGGAGCTGTGAGGATACTGATTATGAACCGGTCCAGTGAGGGGAAAATGAAGCTCAACATGCAGCTGTACCAAGACACACCTTGTTTCAGACGTAAAAAACACAGAAATGGGATCATCCTGTTTCCCAAAGAGGCCTAGTCAAACAATAAGTGGCATCCAAACTACTGGACAGCACCGGCCAGTGTAGATATAATGTACCACACACCATACTGTGATATTAGGTTGAAATCTACAAAGTGTGTCCCAGTGGAGTTTAGATTGTGAGATTTTAGGTCTGTTGTAAAAAAGTAAATATCAAGCACTGTGGAAGCCATGAATGACCTTTTTGGGAAAATGTCTGTTTCTTATACTTTCATGCAAAGTTTAGCTTTGTATGTAAACTTGCATAAGAAGATTGACTTTTTGTGACCAAACTGTAGTTCTTTTTGTCTATCACATATACGTTTTCAATGACAAGACTCCAAACAAGGGACAACAGTGACAAGTAGTTTTAAGCTAGATTCTGGATACCTTTGTAGTTTTCCAGTTACTGCACCACAACAGAACATGCCATTTGGTCATCAAAATGCTGTATTATTATATGAGGCCTCATATTTATCCTGATGGGCCACAAAAAGAAAGCAATGCTTATTCTGACAATCATCAGCACTACAAGGCTCTCAATTTCTCAATCACCATACATCTGACTAAAAGCTCTGGTGTCTATAGCTCAGTTTGGTGTTTGTTAAATGACGGCGGACTGTAGTGATCAGTCATCATTTAAAAGAGGAAGAACAGAGCAAACAATTCCTTATATGGTAAAGATAGGGAGGCTTTTTAAAGTATTTGCAGTATAGGTGACAGACTGTCATAACAAGCAGAGTGAAAATGTTCCTTTTTGTCTCAGCTTTTACACTCTGCTGAGAAAAGCTCTTTGTCTTTTAAGCAGACGATGAGCGATGGAGGCTGTGTTAAGTGGAAACAATGAGAAAGCATCACTGACAATGAAAGTGTCAGACCCGAAAAGTGATATTCTGAAACGTATCCAGCAGGCACACGGTCTATCATCACAGAGCAGATACAGAACAGATACAGGGGAACTGCTGTGAGGGGTAATGGTTGTCAATACAGACTGTTAGCTCATTGACAACACCATACCTGAGGGAGCTTAGCATCTGTCACAAGCACTAACACTCTCTCAAGAGTAACATGAAAACAATATGCAGCACAATATGGTGGAAAAAGTGAGAAGGAATTGTTTATGAACTCAATCAATCATTTAAGTAGTACTTGAAGTAGTAGTGGTTCCAATCTTTGTTTTACCTTGAATTACTTACTACTGGCTCTGAAGACAGCCATCTCTGGCACCCCTCTTAAGGGTCCGGTTCCCTGGACTTGAACCCACTGTACTAAAGCAAAGAGGGTGGGAGATTTTAAATTGTAATTAGACAGCTTGTCTGTAGTCTTTGCCCCAACTTTTGAGATGTTCTTCAGTAACTTCAGTTATCTCAACTGTAACATCGGACATGTTGTTTATAGTCATTATTGACTTGTATGAATAATGTTATAAAATGTTTGTCTTTATATTTACTGCAGTCATTCTGATGTTACAATGTGATATGATCTTTGTGATCAGTGTGTCTTTGGATTGCTCATTTCAGCAGAGTGTCTCAGAGTGCATTAGAAACAGCTGAAAGCCTAAAATATTCTCTTTTATGTGATTGTTCTGACAACCCAACATTGAGTTGATAGGACTCCTGCTGAGGGCTCTCTGCATTTTAGCTAATAATAAGTCTTTCTTTTGTTTATTTAAAATTTATAGGCTACAAAACAAAATCTCCAAAACTTGTGAGGACTTGTTTGTCTTTGAGTGCATGCCTGTGTGAATGTATGAATGTGCGCCTGAACTATTATGGCTATTCCTGGCCATGGTACATCGTCAACCCATATTGCTGTGGGGGCCAGGCTCTAAGCTCCTGTGACCTCTAATGAAAGCTAAGGGTTTATAAAGTGTTTGGGTACATCTGTTAGATTAATGTAATCATGCAATGTAAATATTTGCTTGTTGCCCTGTAGACACTCAATTAAACCCTAAAACAACACAAACATTATTTTCTTTCCTGTGATTTGTCAACACTGAACCCAATTGTGGCCATGGAATAATTGTCCAAGTCGCCTGTTTAATTACATGCTTCCAGCATAAGTACAGTCTGGTCTGAAGACAAACTCATTTCTTTCACATTTCTCCATTCTCCTAACCCAACAAACAGAATAGCAATTACTCATCATGCTCTGCTAATGAAAGAGCGTTGGATATGATGCTTTAGTCTGTCCATATGCTTTTGACATATGGTCCTAATGAAGACAAATAATCTCTCCTCTATCAGCGAGCACAAAGCGAGCATCCCCTGTGGCTGACCAATAAGGCGGCCCGATTCGGCGAGCAGCATCAAACAGTGCACCAGTACAACGTTATGCAATATTTATCGGCTCTGCTTTCAGGGAAAACACCGCGCATGAACTTGGTAGAACTTTTCACGCATCAGATTTAGAGCGGAGATCAAAGAGAGGAGGTATCTAGGGAGAATAACCCAAAACTGCGCATGTAAAGAGTGCACTGGTTCTGTTCATGATGATGAGAGGAGAGTTAAAATGGGAAATGTCAAGAGGGGCGCAAGCATGGGTTGGGATAATTAGGCACTTTACTGTATATGCCACAAAAAAACTGAAAAAGATCCTGGGTTAGTTTCAGCAGAAAGTATATATAATGTTTTTTTATTTATTTTTATTTAGATTTTTCCTAGTAGGTTTTTAGGTTTAGGTTTCGATTTTAAAAGTGTGTGAGTTTTTAAAGTGAATGTTCTCAATAGATTTTAATGCTCTGTGTTACGTTGGCACTATAGACTGTATAAAGTAGTGGACTAATACGATGTCATGAATTTGGAGCCAGATCCATATTAGGAATAGGAATTTATTTATGGCCAAAATAGCAAAAAAAAAACAAAAAACAAACAGGGTCCAGTAGACAGGGTTATATGAACATTTTAAGACCAAACTGACCAGACTCACTACAGCAGTTACAGACAGGGGTGACCATTTTTCAATGTCTTGAAAAAATGCCTGTTCAAAATAAATTATTACTCACATAACTGATACAAGCATACAAACAAAAAGTACTTCTCAGTTTTGAGTGTGTGTCTGACCCAAAAGTTGGAAGACCACAAAGGCAAAATCTTTTATGGTATTTAAAACATGAACCACAAAACTTTATACTTCCTAAAACTGAACTTTTTACAAAACTTCCGTATTTGAATCCAATTATTATGACCAGATTTTAATTTGAGCATCCCTATGGTAACCCTGAATTTGTAGTTTTGTGTTGTGGCAAACTGGCTCAAAACAGAAACAGTTCTTTGCTGGGGCTGGATGTTGAGTTATGACAATGGAAAATCTGGGGTAGTACAGTACACACTATCTTTACACAGGGATTTGTGGGCAGCTTTAAAACAAAATGAAAGTAGTAGAGTGTCTTTGCGTGCTGTATCTTTGCGGTGGCTCCCAGGAGAAGTCAGATACCAGAGAGCACAGAGACAGAGACAGATTTGTCCCACTGTTTATTTGTAGATTTGCCCAGCCTAAACTCACACTACACTGGCATTTGTGCTTCGTTCACTTTGCATATTTGGTTGTTTACACTGAAAAGACTGTGTTTCTGTGTGGGGCCTCGAGCTGGAGGAGAGCTAACATCTTTACTTCTCCTCAGACAGAAGCAGAAGAGAAGGAGGGGGGTACTCACCGTCACAGTCCCCCAGGTGGGCCACGTTCCCCTGCTCCACATCCTGCTCAAATGGTAGTCTGTGGAGAGAGCAGACAGCAGCATTAATCAGAGCACAGATACATGAAGATAAAGGATACATCAGTGTTTTACAGCAGAGGGCAAGTGGAGATGACAAAAGTGTATTCAGAGCAAGATTAGAATGGCAAGAGAGAATTGAAAGTTCTACAAAAGGTTTTAATAGTCATACAGTGCACATGACAGCTTAGCGTAATAGTTATTTATGGTTGGATATGAGCAAATAGAAGTAATAGCAGTAACTGTTATCTAACAACAAGGATGTAAACAAGGGCAAAAGCGCATCTAATGTAAACAATAATTACTGTTTGATGAAGAAAAATATATGAAAACAGCTTTATTTTGGTAAATTTGCATGATGGCCTAGCTAGAGGGGTTTCTTATGAGAACTCAGCTCAATTTCAGCCTATTTTCTACACTGATGTAAAACTGTGATAAATGTTTACCACAGATACTATCCCCCCAAACAACGTAATAATAAGCAGAAAAACATGAAATCCTGTGCTATGCATTTTCACTTTTGCAACTAATATTTTGGCAATAACAACTATATTTTATTACTATAATTTCTACAATCTACAGTTCATGGGTGGGCAAACTACAGCCCGGAAGCCATATGCGGCCCTTTAACCTTTTTAATCTGGCCTGATGAACTTCAATAATAATAATAATAATGATAATAATAATGTTCAGTGTTTTAAAAGTCATTTCAATAAATAGTAAATACTGTGGAACTTGAAAGACAGATATTTTGTTGTAATGCTTTGTAATGATTTCAATTATTGGATATTTCAATAACATGGGATATGTATTCTACATATCCGTACATATCCCTTTCTACATATTTTTTTCTCTTATGAGATGCATTACCAACAAACTCCATCTATTTGTTCCTGGGATGGCCTTTCCATCAAATTTTAGAACCCTTTGTGGCCCAGGAGTCAAAAAGTTTGCCCCACCCCTGTACTAGTTCTATTAGTACTATGACATAACAGATAACTTATATTGACATTACTAATACAACTGCTAGTACCACTACTTCTGCTTCTGTTACAACTAATCACTACCATTACAAAAACTCTAAATAGTAAGACCTCTAAAAAGCTGTTGCCACCATGGATTAAATATACACAATGTCAGAAAGTTTTCTCTCATATAAATTTGTGTCAAAGCATTGAACTTAATTAAATTAGTAAACGCTAATATTTTTCCAGCTCTCCCTCGGGTTGAATAAAACTTCTCCATCATAACTTAAGGGAGACATTTATGCCCGCAAGGCCACTGGATAAGATAATTAATGCGGTAAATTTCATCTAGGTCAGCACACTTATAGATAACGTTTGTATAGCAAATAAACATCTTATGAGGAAAATGGTTGTAGGGGGTGCAGCGGTTGTAATATCGCGAAGTTCATTATTCTATTGTGAAAAAGCGTTGTCTCCCATAGAAACAAATAAACTCCAGCATATAGGCCTGCAGCTCTAAATATTTTGAGCTTATTTATGGTTCTACTTTAAAACTCATTTCCGATGCGGGGTCCAGGGGAGTGAGGAAAACTCCGCACAATAAGACATGATGAAGTGAGAAGGTGTAGCGGCCAGAGCAGAGCGCGAGCCAGGTGTGTGTGGCTAAAATAACACAGTCCCGTAATGGTTTGGATCTGGAGAACAAGGAGTGGGTTTAAATGAACAGACAGAGAGACAGAGTGTGAGAAAGTGGACAGGGAAAATCCAATGAGAGGAAATGGGACACTTAAGTCAAAGTGCAGCCAAATGTGTGGCCTGTACGGTGACTATGGCTGTTTGGGGACATAGCGAGTCTGCCTTATGTTTTGGTGCAGATGTTAGTGTTACAGAGAGTACGGATATGTAATTGAACATATGGGAGCACAACATTCACAATGGTCATAGACAAAGGTTGCACAGTGCTTGGTTTGCAACTGCAGTCATGTCCTTTATCACCGAGCTGGCCACCAACAGTGCTTCTATGTGGAACTGCTTTTTCTCAAGATTTAACAACCCTATAGTAAAATGACATGTGTCCATGGTGTACCATTAAATATGACTCAAGTAATATATCACATGCAGTCGATTGACAGGGAAACAAGAGAAATTATTAGTGCTTTTTATTTTGTAGATTTTTTTTTTCAGTTACAGCCACTTTGTTCACATTAAAACTTGTCTTGCAGTACTTAATTCCTAGCTAGGGGGAAAATAACTTCAACCAAAACATTACACACATATTGGCTAGTGTAATTATAAAGAATTTACATATATTCATCTTTTTTCCTTATTCCCAGTAGGACAGGGTTACCTATGGTTCTTGGGGTACACCTTGGATAGTGGCCAGTAAGCCACATGACACGGAGGAAAAATAGGATAATTAGTTGTAAGCTGGTGGTGTTACACGAATGCTTAATTAAGACATATAGTTCAGGCATAAACAAATGACGCATAATAGTCTCTTAGCATGCATATTTATGATGATGCCTGGATAATTTATCACTGTAATGAGCCAAATCAATTAATCAAATCCTAATTGGAGTAACTAATCATTAACCAATATTATGAAATTATGCCACTGATCTACATTACGTTATACATACAATCTGATATTAATGTCTGATATCGATGTCGATACTGACAAATTTGGATAACGAATACTGGTTCACCCAATATCCTGGTTGAGCCTATACATTTATGCATTAAGACTGGTCATAGATAGCTCATATAGTCTCATAATATTTAAACTTTTATTTATACAAAGTTATTTTGCAGTTACTTGAGAGATAAATAACAGTTACATAACACATATGGATCACTGTTGTCTCATTATATTTTTGTTTAAAGGAAATAAATGCTATTAGTTGATATCAGGTATTGGCAGATACTTAAAGTCACACTATCAAAATCACTATCATCACTAAAAAAGCTGGATCGGTGCATCCCTAATTATAATTTAAAAAGTTTTATACAAGTTTTCATTTGGACTGACCTAAAGGTCTGTTTGGAGCCCAACATTAAACATGTGTGTGAAGGAGATAAATGAATGTGACTGCTGTGAACCTGCTGCTCTTGTCATGTTAATAAAGAATAATGTTACATATTAGGTCCAGAGCTTTTCATGCACTGCGGACTGCATGCAATCACTGAGTTGCGTGTTTGTGTGTATTTTAGTTTTACGGCGCTTTCTCCTCCAGGTACTCCACATTAAAAGACTTCACAATAAAAGACTGACAGATATACACCATATGTTTTTGGGAAACACATATGGTTTGAGTAAAGTTGTTGTTCTTAAGGCTGTGTTGGAACTTGGCTGCATATTCTGATGAAGGTAATTAAGCAATGCATGAATGCAATCATCCTCTTTTTAAGCAGTCCAGCAACTTATAAATATGAAAAAGGCAGAAATACAGCACTAAAAATAGATGCAAATAAGGCAAATATTAGGAGTAATTCAGTGTGGATAAAGACTACATTTAGGATCTGTTTGTGACTCTGGGACACTTTGCTATGGGCTGATATCATAGTTGAGGTCTGCTATCTGCTTGAATCTGTGGAGATGTTATTGTTTTCTCTCATATGTTTCACACTGTGACATTAAACTCACATATCTCCCTTGAGAGAACGTAACGCCATTGGGCCATGTCAGAGATTTTTAGCAATACAATCTTCGCTAATAAAATGGCATGGCAGATACATTCCATAATATGGAACATTACCAGCAATGCCATAACATTGCCATAGAGATAAGCAGAAGTGAACCCTTCACATAAAAGTTACTTAGTCCATAGATCCTGCCTCAGGCCCTTTTGTCTCCTCTGCATCCTGGGGTCCTCTTTGTACACTTCAGTTCTGCTCCACACTGCAAATGCAATTAAAACACTGGATGATTTCCTTGTGACTTTGATCAGAAATTCTCTTCCCAGTTCCAAAATTAGAAAGTAATTTCATAATCCTCCAACAGCAGTGGCCTCCTCTGGCAAAGAGAAGCTGCATTATTGCACAAAGAGGAAATCCACGGTAACTCAATGCACAATCGATTGGTGAGTTGACCGCCCTTGGTAAATCGAATGAGGAGTCACACAGAGGCCTTTAACAGTATAAGCGTGAAGCCTGGGGTGGTCTTTAAGGCTCTGTTGTCTGTTCCGTTGCCTCCACACCTGTGTTTGTCAAGCACTAATTCAATAAGCAGCTCTGAGGAAAGAGGGATTTGATTTGGCGGCGCACGGGTGGTCAGTGCATCAGAGACAGAAACTATCAGAGCTCTTCAGGGTTCAAATGTCCAGGAGGGATGGAACAATGTTGTGAAGTTATAGTTTGATATGGAAAATACTCTGCCATTTATCATCCCTTCCATAGCTGAAGAATGAAGTGTGTCATTATAAATCCATTAGTTAATCTCACCAAACAATGTATTAATTGGTTTCATAATACCTGATTTTTCCATGTAATGACTAGAATTACAGGTTATGATTATTATGAGAAGAAACATCAGAGTTAAACAACTATTCATGATTACTGACACCATCACCAAACAATAGTTATTTTTTGTTTTGTTTTGTTATTTTCATTCCTCTAATACACGACCAGATTTATTAAATTAAACTTAACGAGTTTTTAGGAATGTATATTGAACTGAAGTGTATAAATGTTGCTTCTAATAAATTTTAGTTTGCACAATCAGAACATTATGAAAACAATAAGAACGGTATTATGTAAAGTGCTTCTAAATGCATTGTGGTGACTAAACACGATGCTAGGAATAACTGTGATGTTGTAAACTGTTGTGTTTATAATGAGCAGAAAAAAAAAGTCAGTAAACATCAGGTACAGCACCTTTAATTATATATATAAAAAACTAAACTTGTAACATGTTTTGCAGAGCCAGATGACTAATTATTAATTTTGCTAATATAAATAATTTCCTAACTTTGTCCACTTCCCAAGAATTGTAACATTTGTGCTAACAAGATAAGGCTTAGCACCCATTTCCGCAGAGTGCCACCCACAGCCACAAACCCTGCGTCATGTGGCAGCACTTGATGGGAGCATAAGTGAAAGAACACAGGCCTGTTTTAACTGCAGCAGAGGCGGCGGACATCTTGAATCAATAAGTGTGCCCTGGGCGGACTGTGTGACAGGCTACTTAGAGGGCACAGATGTTAGACAGTGGTGCTAATACTCCCAGACACATACAAGGACTTCCAGAACACATGAATAATATATGGGACATCTCCTCCACAGGTGTAGGTAACCTTGAGAGAATGAAAAAAACAAGTACAACAAAAAGAAGAAGATGTGATCAAAGATGCCTGGTCGATACATACAAAAAGACAAAACAGAAGCTGGAGTGGTAAACACACAAACAGCAGCAGATGGAGTGTGACAAAGACAGGACATGTGTGAAGCCCTCATGATGATGGCCTGAATAGATGGACGGAGGGAGGAGGGGGGTGGGGGGCAGGAGGGTCATACCTGGTCCCAGGACGAAGGAAGGAACAGGTGCTCCCTTTGGTCCAGCCGCAGTATGGATCTCTGGAGGCTATACAACTTCTGCACACAAATAAACACAATTGATCAATTATTTATCTTGGATATAAGATACCAGTAAAGGATTTCTGTACTATTTGGGGCTAACTGAATTTAAGTTGAGATCTAGATGCTGGGTCTTCTTACTTAAGAGGTCTACAGCCAATTCTCTGTCAGTAAACACATGTGGTTTTAAGCACAATTCAAATTTTTGAGAAAGAAATTGACTATTTTTGGGGTTAAATGGCAATGATTAGAAGTCTGTACTGTTTATGTTCAGGAAATGAAAACTGAAAGCTATTTTAATTGTTTTTAATAAGACAAAATAAAACTGAATTGAAAATTGAGGTTGTTTAATATGAGAGGGAAAATTTTGATTAAGCTTTTTGGCATATCGCCCAGTCCTAGTGCCAATGTTAAAAAAAAAGGAAAGAAAGGATATTTTGTATTAATGTATTTTATTAATTTAATTAATATTGATAGATTAAAAGAAAAAAAAAATACTTGATTGCCAACGGACAGGCCAGGATTAAACCCAGGTTATAAAGTGTACCGTGTACAATGACATTAAGCAGTGACTGCATAATGTGTCTGTGCATACCCATTGTAATTACACTTTTGTACATTCATTTAAGTGGCTGTAAAGTGGCTGAACATTCGCCCACAACAGTGTTCGCAGTTTGATCCCAGCTTCACCAGTGCATATGCTAATGCTGTTCTTATTGTAACACCGAGCTGTGAATAAGTAGTAAGAGAAAAATGCAATTTAAAAATATCAATTTTTATTGGTTTATACAAATTTATTAAGAGAATAAGAAGATGCAAGAAAAATAAACACTGTGTTAATTAAGATGTTGAGCCTTTGCACAAAGACACCACATCATTTGAGCTTTTATTTATATCTTGAGGACATTTTAATGAATCATAAAATCCACAAGTGGGTGGATAACAATAACTTACACTAGTTCTTCCTCAAATGGCCGATGTGCAGTTTATTTAACGGCTCCAGAGCTCCCGGATAATGATGTAATGTGGACTATAAGACAATAACTTGACTTTGAAGAAGTCCAGGCAAAGTAAATGATCTTGTGCTATAAGAAGTGTTTGATCAATATTTCACACAGAAAACAACTCTGAGGCTTTTAATAAAGCGCTGTGGGATTCTACGAGAGTCTGAATGATGTGCACGGACATGGAAGTGGACAGGGTCAGTCTGTGACCACTTACACCCAAGGGCTTCCAAAGGTGAATTACTTAACATGATATTACAAAAACACAGTCTTCATGTGAACAGACTATAAACTGGAAAAGAAAAGCGTGTAAAAACATTATATTAGGAAATATGTTCAAAGGTGGACCGGTACTTCTGCTGGAGTAATCATTTTTACTATTGGGGCAAGAGGGAGTTTTTCCTTTACATTGTACTTTGCCATGAAATATCTAAAAGGCAAATTAACATATGTTGAACCTGGTCCTTTCTATTATTGACTAGACCAAACAACTCATTGCACTGCAATGAAAATCTGCATTATCTATTACTGACTTACATAATGTTGTGATATCATCTGAAACACAGTTAGATTTACTGTTATTATATCAGCTACTACATATCTGATATGACATGATTGTATACCTGCTGCTACTAAAATTACTAACACTGATTTTAAAAATGTGTTCACTGAAGATCCATTCTAACGTGCATGACTAAATAAATTGATTCCTTTTAAACCAGTACTGACTGCCACTGGGTAACATTTGAATAAAACTATCTTAAATGAAGCTGACATCAAACATTTGACCCGGGGCTGTTGATTTGAAAACTGCTGTGAAATATAAGGCTCTAAATAATGTACTTATCTAATGACATAGAACTGTGTTGGCTAATCGTACTTGTTAATGCACTGTACGCTTGTATGGGCCAGCAGGTTCAGTGCACACGTCTTGTACAGTTATGTGTGAACGTGCGGAGATGCTAATAGGAGGAAGACTCAGTGGTGCAGAGTGTGTCTGAATGTAGGTCTGGGAGTTTAATTACAGACACTATATAAGACATGTAAGACAGAGTTGATATTAGTAATGTGTTTCAAAATAAAACAGAAATTTGTTTTCAACACCCCCTCCCTCCAGACTGTCACACACAGTAAAAATAATAATATAAAATCAGATGTTCAGAATAAAGCAGAACTACTTGGTGCTATTCAGGACAGTTATTGTAGTGGGGATGAATGATTTCTTGTAGATGCTCTTGGGACAGCGGAGCTCTATATATTCTGAATATGATTATACTCCCTAATTGTTTGAGTAGTATGATAGTCCACAGCAAATGAAGGTCTATAGTTCGCAGCTGTTCTGTTAATCAATGAAGAAACTGAAGCATTGGTACAGAGCCACTACAGCCCAGTTGTTATCTATGCATTCATGTTTAAAAAATAATACATACAGTCACTCAACAACATACTATGTTTGATGTGAAACTGATTCTCTGATTCTCACTGTGTAAAACATGAGACAATAAATTGTTCATTCTTGTCGCAGGTAATGTCTATGGGCTGCCTCTTGTCCCCGATCTAAATGGAGCAGTAGTGCTAATGAGAAGGTGTGTCCAGGTCGGACATTGTTAACGCTGGTAAAAAGAGGCTGTACTTAGGTGCTGGGGGCTGGAGTGGGATAGTACAAGTACATATATGGTGCTGATACCTGAACCAATCTGATGGTCCTCTGCAGTTATGCATTTATCGTCCTAACACATTTACAAATACAAAAGAAGGCTTTTATTCCTTGAGTAAATATGTTACATGTTTTTCAATGGACTATTTCGATATTTATTTTGAGTTTGTTCCACACCTGATATTTAGGCAGAGCACACCTGTTGTTTAGAGCTGCACACCTCATGCTCTCAGCAGAAAATCTGACAGCAGATTATCTCACTAACTCTACTGCTGCTTTAAGACCGGGGGCAAGATACAGAACTCTATGGTTTTGTTCCAGATGTATTACATTTGTGGCTTTTATAAGTTTCTACAATGATCTCTGCACCACCTTGCTCAAGGGCAGAGTTATTGTTGTTGTTCTGTGGTGCTGTTTTGTGTTGTTTTATTATGGTACAAATGAGTCAGGTCAGCAGCAGCAGATGTTCGCTGTGTCTTCCTAAAGGAGACTGAGGCACCAGATGGCTATAGACCGTGAACGGTCATCTCACTTCTGCTTATGGCCATAATGTAGTTGTAAGTGCGCACTCACCTCATGCAGCGAGAGTAGAGCTGGCAGCGTGCCACCGGGACTCGGACCACACAGGAGGGGAAGGCCAGCAGCAGAGTGTGACTGGCTCTGTCCAGGGTGAGGGAGAGGAGCTGCCGGGCTGCAGGGGAGTCCTCTGCACACCTACACAAACACACAAGTGTACCTTTATGTACTTTGACTACACAGAGCTGCTATGACATGATGATCTTTATGGCTTTAGTAGTCATTAGAGTGTACCACAGTCTGTCGTCTAGCACCTCTAATGTACAAAACTCCCAGCTCCACCTCTTCATAGGCCTACAAACTTAATCGCTGTCTTTTTTAATCAACCACTTTTTTAAAATACTGACTACTGTACATCCAGTTGTTTTGGTGAGGCTATTGAGGATCTAGCAATTGTACTTCTTAATTGCTATGTTTAATTTTTGGTTCTTACAACAAAATGTGGAGGTGCTGTTTATGAAATTCCAACCAAACACTAAAATGTTGATTACACCTGTTTTTCCCCATTACATGGTACATTGTTGTTTCAGATTTGAACCAGTGAAAGCAGAGTTGCCCAATGCCCCATGCTGGTACAACATACACTGGTGTGCTGATTGGAGAGGTTGGAGAGCTTGGCTGGCCATCAAACAGGGTGGCTGGGAACTGAATCACTTCTAATTGGCACTTAGAGTCACAATAGTGACGAGCGACCAGTCAGAGCTGATTTATGCTTTTTATGCACATGGACTTGAGCTGTATCTGTGTTTCTGATGGTAATGACATCGCAGCAGGCCCCTCAATGTTAAGAAGGGCCTCTCATTCAGACACACTTCTCATGGACAGAATCACATGAGAGAGATGGGGAGAGATAAACAAGCAGTGAATTTTAAGGAAATGTGGAAATAGTCCTTACTTTGGCTGTTATGTCTTTTAACATTATTGAGTAACAACATCAGTTACATCATGATTTAGTTTACTGCTAGGGCAAACTTTAAAATAAAAAAAATAACAATATTGATTTGACAATAACAATAATAGGCAAATTATTACGTGGATTGAATTTTGTCACGATGACTTTAATCCTTTAAAGGGTCTAAGGAGAGTCTGTAGATTTATCACTTATTTGAAAGATATGTTTTTTTGTCTTTTTTTACTTTAAAAATGCCAAGTTTGTTTCAGGACATTAGGCAGATTTTTTGACTCATCACACAGCGGGGTCTGTGAGGTCTGTGAGGTCTGTGAGGTCTGAGGAGTCAGTGGGGTCTAAGGGGTCTGGTCTGTGCTGTGGGGTTTGAGGGGTCAGTGGGGTCTAAGGGCCGATGATCTCTGTGGGGTCTGAGGGGTCTGGTCTGTGCTGTGAGGTCTATGGGGTCTGTACTGTGGAGTCTGTGGAGTCTTGTGAGGTCTGAGGGGTTTGTGCAGTCTGAGGAGTCTGCGGGGTCTAAGGGGTCTGTGAGGTCTGTAAGGTCTGTGGGACCTGAGGGGTCTGAGGAGTCTGCGGGGTCTGTGGACTCTGAGGGGTCTGTGGGGTAAGATGAGACAGCACAAAAGCACTTAGAGCCTCATGTGGAGGTGGTCTGATTAGCTGGGCCCCTGCAGAGAGCTGGACTGTCCCTGCCCACGTGGTGAGCTGCAGCACACAGCACATTAGCCCTGTGACGCTGGCTCTGCTCCACACACACCATTCATCACATATCCCCTCATTTCACCCAACATCTCTATCACTCATTCTGTCCAGAGGAGGGGTGAAAGCACAAAATGGTGAGCTTGTTTTGCAGCTGCACTTTCATTTTGACAAATACCTGAGAGGGCAAGCATTTGGTTTGATTCACTTAATCAAAATGGTGCAATAGTCTGTAGTAGTAATTTTACTTAAAATTATGAAGGACTCATTACAAATATGTTTATCCTTGCAGTATTCGTCTTATTCCTTATTCTGTCCTGCCAATGTTTCCCTCTGACACTACTGACCCACACTTCTATTGTGATTGCATTTTTACATTCATTTCAATGGAGAAAATATCATATAATAGGTTGATTTGTGCAAGGTTTTCAATGTTCATGTGTACTAACAAGTCAACAATGCGCCCTTTCCGGAAGGTTTGAAAATGGCCTTGTAGTCTGAATATAAACTATTTGCTGTCGAGATTGGCAGCCCAATGCAAAATTACACAATCCGAAAACGAGCCATAGATAATAGAGGAGCTCATGGCAACTTTTTGAATAAGGTGAATGTTTTTGTGCTACAGGCTACTAAACTGCATTTGCACTAAATAAGACTACTGAATTTTAAAGTGTAATCGTAATCTATTCAGGAACTTTCTTTTTGTGAATATAAGTCTAAAGACAAACTGCAGCAGTAATTAAAAAAAATACAATAAAAGAGGGCTTTATTGTCCAGCTTGTGGGTAATAGAATCTGGTGTCTTCATTGTGTTTATTAGCAGTTCATGAGAGCACCAACCAGTCAAAGAGTGGTCATTCAAAGTGCTAATTTGTGAGGGACAAGTAGGGCAGTCTGAGCCGATCTGGTGCAGAGATTCAGAGGAGAGAGTCCGTCTCCATTAAAAGCCAATCTTTCAGCCAGCACTGCCATTCTGGACAGATTATAGATAATGTGATTGTATCTTCATTTCATTTTGCCTTTTTCCCACAATGCTTTTCTACATCATGTGTCATCCTCATTAGTGGCTGTACAGATTTTGCTGATAGCGAATATTAGGCTGGAGTCCCATTCTTCAGTGTCTGTGTCCTATTTGTATTCACTGCATGGGGCTCACATACTTGCAGCCCCAGTACAATTATTATAAGCCTGCGCTAGAATAGGTTACACTTTTTGCATTATTCAAGGCACGTCAGGTATCCAGGACATGGCATGTTTGTTCTGTTAGTGTCTATTTTTCTAGGGCTATCGCACCACCGTGAGCTCCTCTGTGAGTGCACCTTAACCCTTCTCCGTCACTTTAGGTCATTACTCAAACTCTCATAATATTATTCTTCCAAGAGCGTGTGGAATGTTTGCTTTTCTTACTTCTCCGGGTTGAATCCCTCCAACTCCTCCAAGAAGACGCTGCTGCTGGTGACAGTGTTGTCCTGGTTGGGCATGATGAGGAATTTAAGGATGGTTCCACGGCTGGATCCCAGGAATAAGACAGTTCTGTTTCGGTGTGGGCCTGCCTCTGTGTCCACCACAATCTTATTCAGCTGGTATCTGGAAATTACATAATATAGGTAACACTAACAAAACACTAGTGGAGGTGGGCAATATCGACATAAATGAATATTGAATAAAATGTCGTATCCTGGATAATCAGAAAATATAAAACATTTTTGAAATGTGTCTTTAAACGAAGGTTTGAGGTTTTTGAAAAATCTGAACGGACACTAAAATTATTCACAATGATGCACAATTTTTTACTTTTTTCACTCAAAAATGTGCTCAGTTTTTATTTGAATCAGCCTTTTGCAGCATTTTGAGATTATCAACAAAATACTTCATTGTATTACTCACCTACTCATGATTTAACCACGCTGAAATAAAACTATTCATAGTACCAAATATAGACAGCCTCTCTTGCATTTAAAATCTCAATAGGCCATTCATTCTTGAGTCACTTCTAAACTAAATAAAATCCACACAGATGAAATTTCTGTTCATCACATTTGCATAATAAACTAATTATGCCAGCGGTTGGGTCATTAATAATATCAGTCAAACAAATGGTCTCGTCTTGGCACTAAACTGGAGAGGCAGAGAGTGGTGCTGATCCATGCACACCCATACAGCAGCACTCACACTATGTTTAATATTCCACATACGTCCAACGCTGTAATCCCTGGTGGTTGCTGGGTCCCGGGGCTCCATATGGGACGGAAGACAGAGACGCGGAGGAAGGTGAGGGAGAGAGGGAGGAAGAAGAGGAGGAGGAAGAGGAGGAAGATGAGGCAGAGGAGGTAGAGGAGGAAGAGGAGGAAAAGGAGGAAAAGGAGGAAAAGGAGGAAGAGGAGGAGGAGTGGACATGTGGGATTGGACATGCTACAGCAGCTGCCTCATGTCTCACTACAGACTTTTCCAGGCGACTAGGTGAACTCAACAAGGAGCACTCAGCATTGCACCACACCTTTACACAATCATATTCAGAGTAAGATTTATAGTACCCAAATAAGGCCGATGTAGGTGTATAAAACTCAAGAGATTGGGTTCATGTGACATCATAAGACATGGAAGGCCAGTTAGGACTTTTTTCTGCAGAAGAATTTGCCTTGACTGTCAAGATTTGAGATTTTTTGACCTAGCTGATGGGTAATAAGTCTGAAATAACTGGGCCTATCCATATGAAAGTAGCAGAAGTTGCACAAGGAGCTTGTCAGCAGAAATTAGATTAACTTATTTCATAATACCTTAACAAAAGGTAACAACTCTGACCAATAGCATGTCTGCAAAAAGGATTTCATTGCGTAAGAATATAAATATTG
Source organism: Boleophthalmus pectinirostris (assembly GCF_026225935.1). NCBI lineage: Eukaryota > Metazoa > Chordata > Actinopteri > Gobiiformes > Gobiidae > Boleophthalmus > Boleophthalmus pectinirostris. The sequence continues at coordinate 19,304,885 of NW_026571473.1, forward strand.
TCCCCATAAGGCTTGCAATGGTTGGGTAAAATAACTGTACTCCAATAAATGATACATTATGTGAAGTATACTGTTCAAAAACTGCCTCTGGGTCTACTTCAATACTGCCTCAATTCTCTTTGCATCATGAAGAGAAAATATAATTCAATCCAATAATCTAAGTACATTTTGAACATGATATTATACAATATTTTTAGTAAACTTTAAATCCAAATTGCACCAAACCCAGTTGTGTGAGTGTGTGTGTATAGCCCCACCTGACCATGGTGCGTACTATCCAAGGCCTCTGTCCCAGCGATGGCACGGCCTCATCCATCAAAGGGTGTGTCTTGACAAAGTTAAGCATCTCATCAGGAAATGAATTGGACGAATTGAACCTTGATCCCTGGACTGCACATCCTCCAGGCCTGAGGGACACAGAATAGACTCTTTATCAGGGCTCATATCCATAGACAGACAGGTCTGCAGTTCTCATACACACTTATTTAAAGGCACTGAGCAGTCATTAAGCAGTCTAGACAGGCCTTGTGGCACATTTCTACATAGTGCTTTGGTTCAATGGAAGAATCATTCAGAAAATATATTATATAAAGGACTGTGAGTTATGCAAGGTTAGCCCTGGACTTATGTTTGGAGAGTGATGCAGCAAACGATTTGGCTTGTGTAATGTTCAAATACTATAAATTTTGATACATACATAACTACATGTAACTAAGTTCAAAGTACACATGAATTCAATTAGTTGAAATACATTGCTTATAATTTTAGTTTTAACATATTTTGAATCAGATGAAGTGAAGGTGGATCAAAAAATACCAGATTAAATGCCATATAGTTGAAGTTTCATTTCACTCACTGGTACCCTACTGGGTTGATTTAGCAAATTTTCAAAAGTTTTACATTCTTTATTAGAAAATATTATCAAATAGCCAAAGTATCATTCCACAGCCATCAACACTGAACAAACTATGTCCTTGTGGCTTGAATTATCTGTACATATGCTTATATGATGTGAAGGATGTGTACAGTGTGTGTCTACTCTGAGAAATTCAGTTCTTTTTAAATTTACAAACCATAGGATTTTTTTTTCTTTCTTTGGGAACAATATAACTAACTAAATTGTCTTATTAGTAAAACAAAACAGTTTGCTACAGCAAAACTTGAATTTCAATCAATTCTATCAATATCTCACCCTCTCTCTCTCTTATTATTACTAATATTAATATCATTAGCTACTTTCAAGATTCAAATGCCAAGTGCCTAATTACCAGTGCTCATCTTCTGATTTAACTGATCATAATGCTTCATTTCAGTATTTCACATTTCCTTTCCCTACATCATTTATGGTTTTAAAAAAATACATTCGTGACAACAGACTGCTGTTAATGCCCTTGTCTTATAGTCCCATCCCTGCTCACCTGGGTTTGGGGATCAGCTCATCTGGAACCGGCGTCCAAATGGACTCGGGCGACTTTTGTTCTTTGAAGCGGCCCTCGAACACTTGTGCCAGCTGCTCCATGTCAAACGCACACACCGCTGATCCCGGGATACTGCCAGGACAGGGACAAAAGAGGGTCAGTACAGCGTCCCACAATGGATTTAACACTTCTAACTGGCTGGACACACTGTCAGAGATGTGTCAAGTAGGCCTCAATCTCTGGAGACACCAAACGCAGCAGAAGAAGCAGAGATAAGGTGGAGTTTAAGAATAGGCTGTACAAGTGAAGATTGAACAGGCACAGAAAGGAGGATTGTGGACCATACAAAAGACACAGGCGCCAAACACTGATGACGAATTGGATTTTTTGCTTTTCAGATTTTGACATTGAATGGTTGAACACAAGGGAAATAGGAAAAGAGAAAGAGGGGGGATAAGATAGAGGCAGTGAGAAGCGTGCACAGTGTAGATGCAGTAGATAGATTAGAGCTATGAAAGAAACTTGGCTGGAATTCTGTGGAAAATACAATGTAGGAAATGACTCATAGGATTTTTTTTCCCTCAAAAGGAGAGTGAGGAGTTTTACAAGAAAAATAAAGGAAACATTTCTAGTTAGAAACTCAATGGGCAAATGGGTCTGCCCAATGGTTGAACTCATGGCAGTCTTAAAGGTGCACTATGCAGCTTTTCTGCAGGAGGGTCCACCACCTGCTCTCTTCATGGAGATATAACTGCTTTGCCTGGAATGTTCGGCAGTATGACTACACTAGAGTTTGCCTCTTCACAGATCTGACATAACTCGGACTGGTGGTGTCACCTGTTTTGATGGAGATGAATGGAAGGGAATGGAAATTTGCTCTGTTTTGAAGTACTCCAGGTAAAGAGGGCAGATGGTGGACGCTACACCAAAAAAGTTACATAGAGCACATATACACTTAGATCTACAAAATGAAGACAAAATATTTGTCATTAATTTGTGTTTTTAAAAGAACACAACGCTTAATCAAAATGAAACGAAACGTTAAGCAGATGTCAACAGTTATTCCGCTCTTGCCAATTACTACATAAGGTCTCAAGGCAATCAACAGAAAAATTGGACTCTCAAGTGAAGTGTTTGTTGTTTTCAGTGACTGGCAGTAATTAGACTTTGAATAAAGTGTATAATATTAACAATGAATTTTGATTTAGACCTTTTCTCAGAAATGACATGGACTGTTTGTGCAGTAAAAATAAAATAAACATGTACAGTTCAGTTCAGGCTCAATGGGCCCAAATTGAACTGCTGAACTCTCAGGAAGACAACATCTGCCTTGAGTGTCTAGTGTTCAGATTCCCTGTGCACTGGGGCCAATACAAACAAACACACTCACTACTTTACACTGTTAAGCTGTTTCTTCACTAAACATGCGTTACATTTCTGTGTATCGTCTGGAGAAATTACACAAAGTCAGGCCAGGATGAGGAGAGAGCTGTTCCCCAGCCTCCCTCCTCTCTCTGCGCTGGAAGTCTTCTCATTGTGACTAATGCAGTGCGTGGTGAGAGCCTGTGACTAAGAGCTAATACCTCCGTAATACAGAAAAACATGAGAGTCACTCGCAACCTGCTGCTCATGAACACACAATCCAAGCTGTTTTCTTCATTTATCCAATTTTATATGTGAACAAAAACTCATTTATTTCAAAACAACAATATTTAGGGGCGTGAGTAGCTCAGTTGGTAAAGCGTTTGTCCACTGATCTGAATACTGGACATTCGAATCCTGCTCTTTACTTAAACATCATTAGTTGAATGGTCAAATACACTGACCCACAGGTTGGCAGTGCAATGCCAGCTCCCACTGATGAATGCTGTTGTTGTTGTTGTGTCCTTGGGCAAGACACGTAACTGACCTGGCCCCTAGTGTCTGCGCAACTGGTATATGAATGTGTGTGTGTGAATGGGTGAGTGGTTCCTTGATCTAAAGTTCTTTTAGTGCTTTAAAAGTGGAGAAGTGGTATATAAAAATGTGACTATTTATCACAGACCAATATCTCACAGTATTCCCCAGTACTTTTTGCGAGAGTGTACTTTTGTGTAATTTTGCCTCATATAGAGTATAACATGGCCAAGGGGTTTGGTCGTAGTTCACATGCTAGGCTCTGTGAAATACACAATTTTGTAAGATCAATCCAAGGCTCTAACAATATTTGGGCTAAAAATGTAATAAATAAATAAAAATGATTATTTTTGGATAGTTTTACACCAAGTTCTTGCCAAATGAGTGTTTCATTAGGGTCTTTTTCTCTTGTGCATGGGTGATGTGGTCTTCTGGCAGTGGGAGCGTGTGTTGTACACATAGCAGCTGTGCGTTGTGTGTACTTGTCATTCATGGGCAGGGAGGTGTGAGCGGGGCAGACTGCCCCGGGCCGCCCCGTGGACCGGACACTGCCTCTCGGGACAGAGCACACAGATGTTAGCTGTGACATCTGTGCCAGCTCAGCTCTCACACCAGCCAGCGCCTGTGTCTTTTCACCTCTTCCAAGTCAACTGCTGCTCCAGGCCTTTTACTATGGGTCACTGGGTTTCTTATGGGAAACTCGATTTACAATCCATTGTTATAAGACATTTTTGGATTTAAATTGGATTTTTTATTCAAATCGCATACTCGATGGCAACAACAGTAGAAACAACTGCCCTGGGACAAGTGGATGCCAATCTGGGAAATGGGTATTAAACCATAAACCTTCAGGGTATACTGTAGGAAGATTGCTCAGGACTTCAGTGTATATAAAGGTTAATAAAGAAGGTACTTTGTTTGAAAAATGATGCAAAATGAAAATTTCACAACAGCTATGAAACAGGCAAAGTAGTCATTATTGCATAAGGAAAATAAAATCCCCATGACTATAATAAAACCACCACCCTGTCAAAGATGGACTACACTGTGCCAGACTGATACAATCGTTGGCTTTGTTCTGTCCACCTGAAGTTGTGTTTACTTTTAACAGCGCCCTTCGCCTGAACTCCTGGCTTGCCTTCCTCTTTGGCTCTGGCTGCGAGTGTGTGAGTGACAGACCCACTGCACATGGAGCAAAGCTTAATATAGAGCTGTGCAGAGACTAGAGCTGCAGTGTGACAGCCCTGAGAGAGACACAGGACCACTCGGAGGAGACAAGTGATGAGTGTGTGGCACAGGAACTATGGCAGATGATGCTGCTCTGAAATGAAGGACTAAACTTTATAGTAAAAAAAAATGATATGGTGTGAACCTTCTGCATAAACTAAGAGATAATGTATGTGCTTAAAATCTCGGAGTACAATTAAAAACCATAATCAGAATTCAGAATCACTTTGCAGGTGACATTTTAGGTTTTAACATGCGTGTTTCAAATAAAACTTTAAACTTATGACCAGCTTCCCAACCAGAAGATTGACTTTTTTTTTAGCTTGCGGTACTAATCAGAGAAGCCAACTTTTAACTCTAATTAAGTGCAGTCAAAACAACCATTATAGTGCAATAAACAATGGAACACTTTTGGCTCTGTTTTAGCACTGATTCCCTTTAATAGTTATGTTGTAATTGTAATTAGCTTACCATTGCAATATTTTTTGTTCTCATAATGTTCCACTTTGTAGGTGAAAGTAAAGCTTTATACACACTTTGTTGACCTTTTCTTCATAGTCTCCCAGCAGAATGAATCTTGTACTTTTTGCAGCCTGTGTAATACTAACGACTATAAAAACTCCAGTGTATCTTCATGATATATAGCAATGGTGTCAGCTACTGCACCTTCAGCCCTCTGCTCACGTACCTCTCTGTGCCTTGTCCCATGCAAGCCCGGGGGACTAACTCACATCTGTGCATCCCTCTCCTGTCCCACTTCTCCTGCTCCTATGAGCCTGTTCCCCGCCTGCTCCTCGTGCTCCTTTTCCTGTGACCCCAGTCTTCAGCTCTGTAGCCCCACTGAGATGTCCTGCTGTCTGACCCCGTCACATGGGACTCTTAGGGGTCCAAAGCAAACAGGGCCTCCCAGTCTGTGGATGCACAAGATTTACTTGGCTTTGGCTGGGATGTTGTGCTTTCATTGCAGAGTGGTTACATTAAGCGTAATGATCTATGCCCAAGTTCTCCAGCGGTGATAGACATATTCAGCTGACTAAACAATAACAGGGACTGTTTACTGTGTTAGCATGGGATATAAGTCATCCTGTCAATGTCCTGATGCTATCAAAGCTAAATAAGCCTTTTTAATTGCCTCTTTCACCATATCGGCCTGAGTTCATCTAGATCTTTCCATGAGATTGTTGCATTAACACTAACTATCCCCAAAAGTAGTCTACCAAAGTTCATCCTTTTTTAGCATTATTTTATAGTTTGTTTTATTGAAGAATGTGCTTGTTTGAAAGCTTTTAAATACTCTGCCCCAGGGCTGGTATTGTGTACTGAAAAGTGTTGTATGATTAAAATCCAGTTGTTTATTCATTGCCAGGCTATACTACTAAGACTTAATGAGCCTAAGGCATTAGATAGAAAATACTTTCCTGATTTACTTTAGTTTCATGAAACAGACCAGATTCAACTAATCTAGACCAAACTAATTATTTAGAGGAAAAGGAGACCAAATGATGCTCTTTGGAAACTTCTGTGACTTGATTTTAGTATCAGTATATTATTATATTGACAGTGCACCTTGTGAAATAGACTGCACTGTCAATTACATATTAAAATTCAGTATAATTGCTCAGTATAAAGTGGTAGAAATCTACTGAACGTACCCTGAACAAAACAATCACAAATAATATGATTATATTCAAATGTATTCGTTACAAACTCAAGAGTACTTCAAATGTCCTTGAACTCTTTGAGGCCCTGGCAGCTCTTTTAAGTTCCTCCCTATCCTCCTTAAACCAGTGATCATCAGAGGTCTGGTTACACAAGGTGCTCCAAAACTCCTTTCTTTTCCTTTTTCTCTGTTTTCTCTTTTATTTAAGAAAGAATGGCCCTGGGCTTCTGAGGTAAAAGCACAAAAGGAATGGCATCCAGCGGAGATTTCATACTATGAGGCTGGGACAGAAGAATCCACAATAAGTGCCCTGTAATAACGCATATAGAACTGGTGCTGGTCCCCTGGTGTGTGGAGGCACGAGTCAGTCAAGGAGAGACTCTGGGAGGCCATAATGAAACCCGGATTTGTACACGCACATACAGGACTCTCTTATGTGCTATGGGGCCAAAAGGCACAAATGAACCGCTATCTGTGCACTGCTAGCTTTCACTGCATGCTGCTTTCACTGGGCAATACCAGCTAGCGCAATTTGTCTGGCAAGCATTTAGCACCACGACAGCACGGCCGCAGGGGACCCATGGGTGCCCGAGCGGCTCACCTCTTACATTCATTCTCCTTCTGCTCATTTTGTACCATGACACATCTCCAAATCCATCCATCTAAGGCAGCCTCTATCTCAGTCATTTTAAAAGCAGCCAGTGGCGTTTGACCCAGAGAGGAATGGCAGGAAGATAGGCCCTGTATGTGGATTCAGCTGGTTTTCTTCCAAATAAATGCTCTTATCTGGGAGCTATTGTAAGTGTGTTTGTGCATGAGTGTTTGTTCATGAGGGGGGCTGTGGGAAGTGTCCATCTGCCTCTTCAGGCCATGTCCCCTCCGGCAGTACAGAAAACACACAGATAAGACGCAGGTTTTAGATCTCTGCAAGGGATGCACGTGTTGTCCATTACTGACACAACAGGCCCCCAGTTATCCAGCCGCCTCTCACACACTTGTCTTTGTCCGATCCTTCTGAGCTTGTCCTAAATCACTATCATTTCTTACTCCCACTAACTTTTTCTGCAGAAAACTCCTCTTTCTTTCTTTCTTTCTTTTTTTTCTTTGAAGGTATGACTCACTGGTTATTTTGCAAATAAAGAGGTTGTATTTATTGTGTGGATCCACAAATGTGTGTCAGAAACTTGTTCTTTTATTTGGCAAAATCGAGTCCTAGAAATGTTTGTGTGTTATCGCTATATTGCCCTATATTTAGCTCTTAGCCCATTTTCTGTGAGTGTGTGTGCATGTGGGTGGGGATTTAGCACAGTGTGGAGACTATAATCTGTAGACACTCACAACATGGGAACCTGCCTCCGTTTGAGGACAAAATCAGGTCCACATGACATGACCTTTATTATTGAATCAACACCATGATAAGATACAAGTTACATATAAGTCAAAGTTAGGGTTTAGGTTAAGGTTAGACAAGTAGTAACTCAGGTTAGGATCAGTCTCCAGGAAATGTAAAGTCCCTAAAAAGTTCTTCAAAAATATAAAGGGTGTGGGTCTGTCAAATGCTTTTCACCAAGGAGATTATTATTGTTATTGCTTTGTCTGGAATGTTTTACAGTATGGTATTAAACCTATAATGAAAGCCAAACCCAACCAAGTTACAGGTCAGATCTGTGGACAGACAACCTCGTTCACAGTCAGAATGCCTGGTTTTCTAGGTAATTTTAAGATATAATTTAAGATATAATTTAATAAACGTAAGGTACACGAAAAGTTACATAGTGCACCTTTAAAATTAGTTTGAATGAAAAGTTAAATTTGTTTTATGGAAAAATAGTGACCAAATATTCTACAACAAACATACAATTTCAAATGTAGAAATCTGTATTTAAAAAACAAGCAACAAAAAATAAAAATACTCATCCTCAGTCACATAAGCTCCAGACACAATAGCACCATAAATATAGTGAGCATACAAAGCTTTGCAGGTGCACACTTCACTTGCATCCAACAACAGTGTAATCAAACAATCAGTTGGCCCAGAAATAATCACAAGAGGCCTGAATGACGCTCACTGGTTCAGGTTGCTGCCATTTAAACAAAGCCTGGCGTGTTGGTGACTGTTACCCCCTTTCCCTGTGAGTTCTCTGTATTAAACATGTGTTGCAAACATTAATTTGCCATCTTATTGTATCTGTGAAAGACTCTATTGATTTCTAAATACGTCTCTGGATTATGAAAGACTACAGTATAAAGTCTGATTGATTTTTGCACTTGACTTCAGTGGGTAGAAACAAGCTATCACCATGTGTCTGTATGCACCACTCTGCTGGAGGTTCTGTCTCCATCTGAAGCTATACTATGCTGTAAATAATCCTTTATACACAGGGCATCAATAGGATATAGGAGGATGGTTAGGGCTGTTGCTTTGCCTGATGAATGCCAGAGGACAGGTTCATTTCATGCTGGGTTTGCCCTTGTCTTTTTGGTTCGACTTGTCGCTCAATACATGTTAGATGAACAATCATTTTTGGGGGTCACTATTTATGGTGGGGGCTTTTTCATTGTAATAGTGGGAAAATTTGTGTATTTTTTCTGTACAACGATGAAATCTGGGTTGTAGAGGGTTGCATTATGAACTTCTATAACTCATTATAGATGCAAAGTCAAATAATTCTGCTTCATGGCCTCAATATTTTTTCAATATTATCGATTATCATCTATATTTACTTCAACAGCATAACATACTTCAAAATTTGTTATCGTGACAGGCCAAGCCACTATTTCATATTAAAAGGGGATGTTGCCTGACGGATTCAACTACTAGAAGCCACAGTAATCAAGGAAGAAGAAGAAGAACAACAACAAAAAGTTTACAATTACATTAGATTTGTAATTTATGTTTGAAAAGTAGATTCTGTTCTCCAGGAGCATAAACATTTGAGAGAAGACTGAAACTAATACAAGAATCCCATGCATTTCAGAACACGTTTGTAAACTACAGGTACAATAAGATTTTTCAATAAAAATACAGGATATACAGTTTTTTTGCACTCTAACATTCTATCTTCTTTGTAATTTGTTAATAGTACCAAATCGAAATTGTGATTTTGATTTGATTGCAACATATTTTGCAGCCCTAAAGAACATGCTGAGGGTTTAAAACCTCCTCATTTAAAGTGAGAAACGCTAACCACAACAGCACATCCCAATATTGGATCCGTGTGTACTTAGGCTGTTTTTGTTTGTCTCTGAACTGTTCTACTATCAGTGAAAGAACCAATTAGAACTCACACGAGGCTTTCTATTGATTTTAACTGAAAGTCTCACAAAAGGCATTTGGCACCAAACAGACTTACAACACCCTGTTTGTGTCTGCCTTCCATTCAGCACCAGTGACAAAACAAAATCATCTTGGAGAGTAAAAATAAATCTTTATAAGCAGATTAGTCTAACTGTATCAGCAAATGAAAAGGGGAATTAGAAAATGTGTTTATTTGCGTCAGAAAGGATAAACCTGTATCTTCCAGTTTTCTTGCTGTAGTCAGAAAGTTTAAATACCATTTGTCAAATCAGTGCTGTTTGAGCTCTGATATGCCTGACTCCATTGTGTTGCCTGTCACTTACCGTCTCTTGATGTGGTGTGTGTCGTAATAATCCTGCATTTACCAGGCCCACTCTGATCTCATCTCCTGTCCTCTCTTCTATTTTCCCTTCACCTTTTTTCAATTTAATCTCATCTTTCAACAAATCACTTTTTGTCCTGAATGAAAGCCATCCACATGTCTTCAATTACTCCCTAACCCCACAGTTGTGACCCTCTTCACATCCTGCACCTTCTTTCATTTTCGCCAGAGCTTTGCTATAGGAATCCCCTGCTCTCTCCACACACTTTATAGTGCTAGACAAACTTGGTGGTCCACTGAATTTTCAAGGTGACAGGCATGTCTGGAGTAGCAGACAGGTCCTCTTCAGTCTATAAATCAAATGCATTTCAAATTTCTAACAAATGTTGGTGTGATTAAATCCCCCACTGCTCTGAGGAAGAAGACAACACTCCACTTAAGCTTCATATAAGACGCCTACACAGAGAAAAACAGGCAACGCTTTGTACTGAACTACAACACAAGAAAGTATTGATCTGAAGGACATATGCAGTAAGTGCAATGTCTACTCAATAAGAAGTACAATGTATAGTCATGGGTTCACTGTGTGTAAAATATAGGATCCAAGTATCTTGTCTGACCTTACATAATTTCTACACTATGTAATCAAGATAATGTTCCAATAAGTTTGTTAATATGATGTTGAAAAAGTTCTGTGAACACTTGGAGCACTTATGAAAGTGGGTTGCAGATTATTTGGGTCATTATAATTATTTGATCCCAGTAAAAATAGATTTTGCACAGAAAATGTTTTGGAGAAAGGCAAGGACAAATCAATAATAAAATCTGCCCCTTTGTAAAAAGGAGTTCATACAGTTGGTCAAAATATCATGTTTTATGTAAAACTATTTAAGGTACAATATTCCTCATATGCCACACATGAAGAGTGAACACTGAGGTTTTGGACCATGACCCATGGAGGATAGGAAGTGACTAAACCCAACTGCTGTGTCTGTGTGTGTACCAGTGTGTGTACCTGTGTGTGTACCAGTGTGTGTGTACCAGTGTGTGTGTACCAGTGTGTGTGTACCAGTGTGTGTGTACCAGTGTGTGTGTACCTGTGTGTGTGTACCTGTGTGTGTGTACCAGTGTGTGTGTACCTGTGTGTGTGTACCTGTGTATGTGTACATGTGTGTGTGCATGTGTGTACCTGTTAGGAGGAGTGGAGAAGACCCCCAGGATGATGTCACGGCCGTGCATCCTGATGACAGGGCTGGTGGAGTGCAGCAGGTTGAAGTAGAAGTGCGAGTCACCGGGGACGGAGCAGTTGAGCCGTGCTTTGAGGAACGATGTCCACTGCTTTTCCAGGACACGCTGAGAGCCCCCCAGGTCGCGCTTACACACTCTGGCCACACGAGACACCACCACCTGCAGAGAACAGTCAGTCAGAGCAGAAGCAGGCGTGGGGACTTTACAAAGCACTGACTGCAATTCATAAGACTTTTTCCATTCATTTTTTTTTTCCAGTTTGTGAGGTGCTAAACATTAAATGAGATAAAACGGACTACAAATCTGCAAAAAAGTATGTGAATGGATTCTAGTCAAAAATATGTAAATCTGCTAACTTGATATGCTAATTTCTACATTGGTAATTTTGTAATTGGTGACTAATGCTGATCCATCTAATGATCCTGCTCATTTATATACAAATTGCAAATAAAAAAAATTGCTCCACTTGCTCATGTTTGTATCTTGATTATTGATTATTAGCTGAAATTGCTCATGCTAATTCCTCAACAGAAATACAGTACTTAACTTGTAAATAGTGAAAGGGGTTTATAGATTCCTACCCCACAGTCACAGTGACAGGCTTTTAAGCTGGGAAACATGTCATGGCACATTTTCCATCTTAAAACTGCTCTTATCTTCTGAGTCATCTGCATGCAATTAGTGATGCTTATGTCCTATTTTGACAGATATTGTTTTAAATTCAGTATCAATTATTCAAGAAAATGTCAACCCTGTTCAAATTAGCTTCTTTTAACGCCCTCACTCTACTTAACTATTCTTCTACTCCTTTTTGTGTATACATGTCAAGTCACAGTCACCTTACATAAGGTTTTCTCAGTGAATTGCTAATTTATTAGTGTGATTATTTTTTCATAGAGTTGTATCCATGGATGTGGTGAAAGGGGAGAGTGCAGTGAATAACCTAGCCTTTCTCAGGGTTAATGCAGTAAGCAGTTGTTTACTCAACCATGATTTGTTGGATCAGATATTCAGACAAACAAATACGAGAATGAAAGGTCAGAGCGGCTGAGGGAAAAGGCTTTACAGACAAGTAAGAAATGAGCCCTATACTAATGCAAAACAACATGACGAGAATCTCAAATGAAAGAAAAACTCCATCCATCAAAAGTTCTAATATTATGATCAGGCAATGCACATACATAGCACAGACTACGGAGCCCCATCACCGGTTTATCGAAACATGAATACTTTGCATGTACATTACAATATTCACTATAATGCGTATCTGCAAGTGAGACTGCACAAGACTTTTTATCTACCTTCTCCAGGTAATTGAACTCCATGGCGATCTCTCTGAAGAAGAAATAAATGTGAGGGCCCCACTCCACAGCGCTGACGAAATACGGCTCTGCATTTGGAAAAGAGAGAGAGAGAGAGAAGAGAGAGAAGAGATACTCAGGTGAACACAGGGAAAGGTCTAATGAAATATAAATGGAGCATGAAAAGAGTGGAGCATCATTTGGAGATGCAGCGTTCACTCTCAGGACAGAGGCCAGTCGGAGAGGCACAGGCCATGCTTAATTGTATTACACTGTGAAAAGAGGATTTCACACAGAAATAAACACATTATGGCACCATCTATGAGACGGAGAGGACACCATGAGGACACCAAAGGGACGGAACAGAGGTGCTGAAATATAATATTTTGGAAAAGCAACTACGGTATGGGCTTGCTTGTTTCATTACACACATACACAAACACACATAACATAACATAAAAAAGTAAATACGTTTTTGGTGGAGAGTGGAGTTGGTTGGAAATACTGTACTTGAAAGGACCACCTAATTAATAAATCTTTTAATATGTTCCAATACAAAATGTAGAGTAAATATATAACACCCATAATCTGCTGCAGGCATTCCCAGTTAGAGTCATGTTTCCTTGACCTTTATAATGTAATGCAGTTGTTCCTTGTGTCTGTGCCTGTTGAGGTTCTGGGATAAATATTGATCCCATGTACTTAAAGTAAATGAAGAAGAGGTGGACACACTAGATTTCAGTGTAAAAACAAAGCCATCTGGAGGTAGATCATGTTAATAATGCGTGGAGCAGGTGAGTACCTCTGAACCACTTGGAGTCGTGTTTTACAGTGCGCAGAGCTGGACTGTCTCCGAGGCTGCGGTAGATGACTGCGTCGATGGCCAGGAAGTCAGTAACTGTAGCTGTGAACAGGTTTCCCTCTGACAAAGAAACAAGCATTTACATGGTTATTAAAAAAAATTAAAAATCTGATAACGAGAATAATCTAATTATTGCTGTGTTTACATGCCCTAGAGAAATCTGATGACCAACAACACCTGGTGACATGTGAGTTCATTTGTAGATTTGTAGATTACAGTTGTTGTACTTGGATTTTGAAGACAAAAGTACAATGAATTTAAAATAAATCTTTCACTCTTGGACATTTTCTCTTTAAATTATCACATTACTTTCCCGTTTTAGGAGAATTTTCCTTGCCAGCACAAGAACAAGCTGAAATAAAGCATATTACTTGCATCAGATGAAATGTACATGACATTTCAATAATCTGGTACATCCTGAATCAGATGATAATCAGATATTTAGTGTGTACATAAACATATCCACTGAGAAGCCATCAGTGGTACCAAACCTCCACCACACAGAGCACACACACACGGGTAAACAGAGCACTAGCCCTACCTGCTTCACACACTGACCCTGAACAAGGTAAGTGCAGATACATAATAGTTCCTATGCCCACTCCCACACACAATATAGCTTGGAGTGCTGGCAGTAATAGCTCGGTACTGAACAGCTGATTTGATTAGAGGAAAACATTATGAAAGACGAGGTAAACACACTCATGTTGATATGTATCGTAATAATGTTTGTTATGTAGATGCCGTATCAGAGCGTGCATTAGAACTATTTCTGATTTACAGATAAAACATGCTTGCTGAGGGTAACCTTCAAACAGAGGGATACAGTAAGATTTAAAACCATTTGTTAGAAAAGGAGGGAGCATAAATTATAACTTTATTGGTGCCAAATTTTGACAGGTGTTCTGCCAGTTAAGACAAAACACCTCAACAAACAAGATTTGAATAGTTTCTCAGATTTATTGCGCACTGTTTTTGAGTCATTACAGATGTAATATATTTGATTTAAAACCACTACAACAACTGTCACGAGTTGTATTTTCAATCCTGGTTGAAACAAAATGTATTGTCTGGAAAGTAATTGTTGCGGGTAATATTTCATCCATAATTGGATATTACAGGACAGTAGACTGCATACATAATAGATAATAATATTAGCATTATGAATGTGACAATTACAAACTCAGTGTTCTTTTTATTTGGTATATTGGTTCAATCATTCAAATGAGCTGAATGGATTTCATTAGGTATGAACTGGACGATTATCATAGGGTCTGCAGACAGTGTTCCTATCAGCAGCAGTTCAGAAAGAGGCGAGTATCTGAAAGTACCTCCTGCAGTCTATTCACATGAAACAAAAAAGTATGTTCCACTTACCAGCGAACAGAGCCACGTTAGCGTGTTTGGGGTCATATGGACAGCGAGCCATCCCACTCACTGGGTCCCCCACCATCTCCAGAGTGTCGCCCTATGACACACACACACACACACACACATCGGTAGGTTACACTCAATAACAACAGCATCCCCAACAACATCATGAGGACAAGCCACCAGAGTACGGCAATTAGCGAGCGTTAGCGTAAGTGCTATCTAATGATTCACTGGTGGCAATTAGGCCCAACAACAAAAGCCTCATGCATAAATAAAACAGACAACACATGTACACAAAGGCTTTCTATTCTGACCTTTGCACACAATGTACCCAACACATACAACCCTATAAAAAACATACACATGAAAGAAAGCTATCAGGATGTGCAGTCCAATTCACACCTGAAATGAAATTATTTGTGTTTCATTAGAAAGTGCTATAAATAAAGATAGCATTTCAAAAAGTCCCCAGAGGAACAGTGTATCAGGCAGAGACAGGTGTAGGCTGCAGTGCGAAAAATGTCATTAGTGGTTGACAGATAATGGGCAAAGTGTGCTGTGTTTTCACTATTTTACTGTGTTATAAAAGTGCAAGGCTGAAAATAAAAAAGTTTTAGATTTTTTCCTTTCCCTGAGTCCACAGCCTTCATCTCTGGTTTAATATTCAAATGGAATGTTAGAATCAGCAAGTCAATTAATATTTATGACTGTTATATATTCCCTTCTTTGAGGATGAGGTGGCAGTGGCACAAAAGTCATCTAAATGTGTACTCATCTCAAAATAATACTATATTCTGTTGAACTGTTAAAATACAAATATTATGAACAAATATCAGTTTGCAAACATTTGTAAAAACTAAAATATATAACCACTGTTTCACAACAACTGCTACTGTTACCTTAGACTTTAAATTCAAGGTGTAACTAACACTAACATAAATGTAACCTAGTATGGCAATTTCACCACTCACAGTTAGAGAACATGTTTTTTATAACACCTAGGGCTATTGCGATAACAACAAAAATTAATCACTGCAGTACTAAGAGGCCCACCGGGGTGCATGTTGGGTCACTGCGATCACCGCACGTGACTAACGTGACCCGACCCAGAGTCCTGCACAGGTCCATTTTTAGAGACCCGCACCCGCCTGGGCCCGTTAACATTCCACCCGTTACCACCCATGGCCGTGATAACCCAGGACTAAGGTGTGCCCACGTAGACTGTCATGTGACCGTCAGGTGACCGCAGGCGAAAGGACCCACACCATACGGAGTTAATGCAGCTGTTGCCCGAGCTTTGTGGACACCCTGCTACGCATGCTCGGGGCTCTCTCTCTCTCTCTTAAGTCCGTGCGTACCCGACCTGGTGCAGGACTCTGACCTGAGTTGCCACAATGAGAGCTGAAGTGATGGCAGCGGCACTTGTTCCAAAGCCAAATGTTACTTCTCCCATGCTAAACACGCTACAACAAACGCCTCATCGGAGAGAGTCTATACCGTACCGCAGGAGAAATTCCCAAACCGCGACAGCCCTAATTGCACCTATAATTTAATTAATGCAAGATTGACAAGTTAAATGCCATAGAGACAAGCAAATGAGCACCCTAACAGAAACTATGCATCTATATTACACAATATGGACTGTTGTGAGCTTTAAGCCATGTTAGAATGTTGTTGCCTCATTAAAACAAATCTTGAGTTGTGTTTTGTTTCATTCACACATGTTTGACCATATTCCTGAATTATTAGGCTGTCTGTGTGTTGTGCAGAATTTTTCAAGTTAACAGCTACCTCTTACCTTTAGTCCAGTAGAGATCGACAATTCCAAGCTTCAAATGATCCAAATTACTCTAGTGACAGTGTATGGAGTTTAAAAACACAGTGCACCACTTGCTGTATTACCACATGATATCACAAGGTGGAACAGTGTGTTTCCAGTTTGAGAGAACTATAACCTAAATATACAGGGTTTGTTTAAGGTGTGAATGAAACAAAACACATAGATCAGAAAACAGCGTAATATGGGCTTTTTCAGTAAATTCCTTGAGTAAAATAATTGAGGCATTTTCCATCACAATCACACGAAGCATTAAGTTAGTGAGTGAGACAGGATTGACTGGAGGTTCACAGATCTTGAATGGGCTTTTGGCTGGATAAGTTAAGACAGCTCCTGCAGCTCAGAGCACAGGAAATAACCAGGTATACAAGTGAAACCTGGCCCCCTCTTCCTTTTCTCTCTGTGCTCTCTGTGGTTCTAGATTATGTGTCTGACTTTCAGTGCTAACAAGCCTGACGGACCACAAAGTTAAACCACCCACAAAAAACAGGAGTTGAATCGATGGAAAGTACAAGCCTTATGTTAGAGAACAAATAAAGGTAAATAAAGCCGGGAGGGACTGTGCTCAACAAACAAGTCTAATCAAGCTGTAGTTTCACATACATATGTAATGTTAATAATTGGTGATGATGGTGGGTTTTCATTAGGAAGATTGTGAATTTTCAAATCTGTAGTTTTGAATATATATTGTGATCTGTAACCTGTCCAATTAGCTTGCTAGTTACAATATGTTGCAGTAAGCTATACACATGTAGTTCATTGTTGTTTAAAACTATACTTCTGCAGTGAGTTGCAAAAAGTGGCTTAAAAAATAAAACTGCAAATTTGTAGTTTTAGTAAATGAAGGAAAACTAAACATTGATGTGGGTAATTCCACAATATGCAGATTACAAGATCGAAAAAATGAATATTCCAACAAAAATGCAAATTGTTCCCAAACAAGATGGAGCTGTTTGGTGTTTGGTTTGTTGAGTCACCATAGCTCACACTGTGTTACAGACAGGCAAAAATAGTCAGTTTGATTAAGATATTGTACACCGAATGTCCATTTACTGAAAATATTTACAAATTTATTTATGCCACTGACACGATAACAATAAAGAAAAAATTTTTGTGTAGACAATATCATTAAAAGGCATGAGCTGCAACAATCAAATCACATAAGGAAGTGATAATTTTTTATATTAGTTTAATTTGTTTAATTTATCTTATATCACTAAAATAAAAAAAATGCAAAGAAAAAGTACATATAAATAAACAAAAATTTTGCTTTCATATATTGAATGATAAGATGATATAGTAAAAGAGAAATCATGATCAAATACAAAAACTTTTGTGCAGCTGACAGAATTGAATTTCTCCTTTGCTATGGATCTTACTGGACGACTGAGGGATTTCACGAACACCTAAAGATAAGTCGATGTAGTAATTATCGTGACAGGCCTTAAGTCTAGATAGCACTTAGTGAGACTTTTTTCTCCAGACAAAAGCAGTACTACCAGTGCCACTTCCTTATACTCACAGTGTAGTTGGCACAGAGCGGGTTGAAGGCGTTGGTCCCACACACGAACAGCCCTCCTCTTCGACTGAGCAGCACCTTCATAAAGTTGCGGCACTCGTCCTGTGAAAGGAGAAAAGGCACGTAGTTTAAAAAGTAGGTTTCAACTTTTCAGAAGATGATGATTCAAAGTGCTATGTGAAACGGTGCCTTCAGTTTGCCTGATGTGTGAAATTAACTGTGTCAATCATCTTTACACAGAGTGAGCATCGCCGGCACAAACACACGCACATGCACAGACGCACACACGTACACACATAACAGCAAAGCTGATTGACAGATGATAATCCAGGAGCAGACAGGGGAGTTTCAATAAGATACAAATTTATAGGCCACTAAATTATCCAGCACACGGATAGAAACAACATTAAAGCTGTGTATTATGACTACAAAAGGCTGAGCTTGGTTGTTGTCTTGGCAAAGGTGAACAAAGTAGTATAGAAGTATTTAACAGCAGTATAACTTTGGCACTGCACATACTGATGCTTTTACTTTTGGGAGAACTTCTACTCCAGCTTTTGTTACTGGAATAATTACTGTTTCTTTTTCAGTTTCTAGCACCACCAGGGCTTTTTTGGCTTAGTGGGGACCCTGGGAAAAAAGATTTTTGGGGCCATTTAGTTTGCCAAAACTGTGGCTCTTATTCCTTGGATTATTCAAGATCAGACATGTATACAATAAAAATAATTTGACATCGTTTGAGGTGCTTTCATGTAATTTATATATATATGCCATTTATTTTACTAGACTATCAATTATGTGTCACCATAATACGTCAGAATATATCAGGTTTGTTTAGCTTTTTCAGAGGCCTAGAGGCTGAAAGGGTCCTATGCCTTTGCCCAGCGTGCTGATGCCAGGAAATGCTTCTGGTTACAATTACATCAAATCTATACCACCCCCATATAATACATACTCGTATATATGAAAAAAAGAAAAGCAAACTAAGCCTGTTAAAAAAATATATGTAATTTCCAATGATGACTTGGGTAGAAGTATTGTGTTGGGAAGTAACGAAATACATGTACAGGTATATTTTACCAGAACATTTGCTTTTTCATTTGGTGGTAAATACAGTTCAGTTAATAAAATCTAAATAATACATTGCAATACTTGATCACACATGGCTTTGAACTGCATGGTGTGAGAAAACAAGAAAAAACAAAGCTGTAACATATGAAGGAGCAATTTTTCCTCCCCTAATCAGTGGTAAATAAATTAATTACAAACATATATTATGTTTAATTTTTACACAAAAAATATACAATGCAACTCAACAAAGAAGTATTTTAAGTACTCAAAATACAGTATTGCGATTGAAGCACATAACAAAATACTTGCAGTGTGCTGTAACTAAATACACCTTCAAAGCCAACACTACCAGTTTGTGTCCAGTCCACCTATGTTCAGACCTGATGCCCAGTGCTTGATTAGGTCTGGTGCCCTGGAGCTGTGGTGCTGTGTGGACATCATTCACATAGTGGGAGAGAGAAAGGGTTTGATCTGAGTCACTTAAGGCTGCGGAGTGGCCCATGTCTAACACTGGTGTGATGTGCACATGTGAACTCTGCTCTGCACACGACTCTTTACACTGTGCTAATGATACCAGCGCTTTAATAGGGCCTCTCATTATTGTCACAGTATGAAACCGGCTGCTTATATCAAATATAGTGAAGCATGGAGGATTCTCTGTGCTGGAAAGTTCATCTCTGCTTAACACCAGAAAAATGGGTAAGATTAGAAAAAAATGATGGCCGTTCTCATAAAGGCTATGTTTTATAGGTCCAGGTCTACTAGGTCCAGGTCTGCTTTGAAAATAAGGCAATGGATTTCAATTATTGTAAAGTGATTATTGTTATTCATTATTGTGATTGGATGACAAACTTAATCACCATAATGCAAACAAACTAATTATGTGTTTCTAATTTCATTTCATAATTACTTCTCCAAACTAATTCTTTATGAGTCATCAAAGTTGTGCTGAAAAGTTTTTAACCTTTGCAGCCATATTCACAATTACAAATCTGCTGCTAATGCTTAATACTATCAGAGGTGGAGCATAACAAAGTAAAAGTAGTAAAGTAACTTAATTATACAGTTTAGGTATCTGCATTTTACTTAAGTAGATTTTAAAATGGATACTTTTACTTCACTACATCAGAGAGCAGGTATCTTTGTATTTTCTACCTCTGGACTTCTTAGTTTTGCCTTTTTTTTTCTTCTTTTTTTTACATTTTTGAACTGGACTGAAAAGTAGAAGTGTTTTTTATTATTGTATGAGACCAGCTGAGAAGCCTGGGGGCTTATTTTTACCAAGGTCATAGTTGGAGCAAACAATAAAAGCTGCTAGAAAAAAATATGAATTAAATTCTTTCTGTTGAACAAAATTCAGCACAAATCTGTATCAAAATCTCAACATTTGAAGCTGTATTAGATCTCAAACTCTGCACAAAAGAAATACTTTTACTTTTTACTCTTTAAAAAACATTTTTATACAGGTACTGTAATACTTTTACTTAAGTAGATTTTTTCATGTGATACTATTACTTTAACTTGAGTATTTATTTTGCTCCGGTATCTTACTTTAGTAACAAAATTCAATATTTCTTCCACCACTGAATACTAGTTATATAGTGCTGTGGGGTACAAGTACCTGTACACTGTATGTCTTCTCCTATTCTTTCAGCTGCATAAGAAAAAAAAAGTCCGTCTGACCCTTTCCCCACTGAATTGCATACTGTGGAAGAGACAATGCAATAATACATTTCCATAGGGACAGCTGATGGTGGACCCCTCTCCAGAAAAGTTACATTGTCCACCTTTAACAAATAGCCATTCATCTATGTACAGAAATTAACATTGAGGTCATGAAGATAAGAAGAATAGTACAACACTTCTATATAATGTTAACAAGCTCCTTGGGCTTCTTGTGTGGCCCAGATCTCCCCAGTATAGGATGTGATATAGCATAGAGTGGTGTTGTTTGCTGCCTTGTTTTGGAGTTGATCTTAAAGTGTTTTCTCGAGAGGCCTTCCCTCAGAGGACCGGAGGCAGGACGAGTGAATAGGAAGCACCTCTCCAGGCGTGCTCTCCACAGACACTCCAGTGAGGTGATAAAAGCTCTCCTTGTACCCAGCTGGGACTGAGACTGGAGCAGACCTCAGGGAGAGCCATAGGAAGTGCAAGAAGTAGTGCCAACACAACACAAAGAAGTATGTAACTTTTGCGTATACTGTATACAGTGGGGAGGACTGGTGTGACTCACTTTTTCAGCTATTCTAATTAAAATAAAACTAAGGTGGTCTTTTTCAATTAGAACTGTATGTCTCTGGAGTGGAACAAATATGCATAGATTAACTCATTTGATTTGGGTGGATAGATAAAGCTTAATATAGTTAGAGAGAAATTGGAGTATTGGACGTTTTTCAATCAAAACACATTAGTGGTTATTGTTAGCTATTACTTAAAGATTGTAGGTTAATCCCTCTACTACAGCTATCCACCGATATCTTTTTTTCTGTCTCCAAATATCCAAAAGAAGGCACTACAAACCCTGCTTAAACCAGTGACGCTATGCCCAAGGCAAGACATTTCACCACCCTGCCCGTGTGTAAGGGACTGATAGGTCGAAGGGGACAATGGTGAAAATTGGTTGCCACATTTCAGTCTGTCTACCCTAGGGCAGCTGTGACTACATGTGTAGCTTACCATCGTGAGTGTGGAGAGAATAAATAATGCATGAAATTAAAGCAACATCGAGCATCTGGAAAAGACGCTTTATAATACATTATTAATCACATGAATGTTGTAAACTATGAATGAATCTTCCAAATGGACACATTGTCAAACACAATGTCTGTCAGTTTGTCTACTTGTTATGCCACCATTTCATTCCACCCATAGTTGGTTAATCCTCCAGTCATCCTCACAAATGACATTATAGTGCTTCGATCAGTATTTTACAGTCAAAATCATTCCAAACACTAAGCCTTACCACAGACAGCATCAATATAGGGTCTGTTGCCTTATTGATTTTGCACACTAAAAATCTCTAAAGGTCAGGGTGATGATTTTGACCTGTTCTGTATTGTATTCGGGGTTATGAACTCTAAAAAACACGCAGAGCTGTGGTATTGGCACCTGTGTGAGTGCAGAGAGAGGGGGTTGCACACAGGGGCACAGTGGGAAAAAGCCAATACGCCAAGCGCCTCCACCCAGTCTCTATGGCACAAGCAATCCCCCCAATGCATAGCTGTGTATGTAATATAATGCCTAGTTTTATTACTTATGCTAACACTGCAAGTTCTTAAAGGTGGCCACCTGCTTGTCTCCATGGAAATGTTTTTGCTTTGCCTGGGACTTTCTACAGTATGTCTTTCAACTTATCTATCTTACATTTATTCAGCTGATGTTTTATTGATCAAAAGTACCTTGAATAACATGTATTTATACGGAGAGCTGGGTCACCTTTTCTGCTGGTCTGCTTGTATCCATGGAGATAGAAGACATTCAAGGCGAAAAAACATCCACATAACACACTACTACTATTTACTACCACTACTACTACCATCAAATGTAAGAGAAGCCCCCAGCCCCTTCTGACATCACCCCAAAGACATTGCTGATAGTGTGTAAGTCATTTGCCGGTAGTTTCATATGGAAGAGATCAGAGGAATACTGGGAACATGAACTGGGAATGAGTGTTATTCCAGATGCCCCGTCTCTCCTCACACTTCCCTCTCCGTCGTATTAATTTACAAAGTACAAAACCAGGAGCTGGGGAAGTGTTTGCATGTGCCACTTGACAGACTTTACATGTGGGTGAGTCGAAGGAGAGGTGTAAATTTCTAATGGCACCGTGACATGTGATGAGTGGAGAAGCAGCAGTGGATCTCAGTGCTCCACAGTTACAGCGTGGTGCCTTCAAGTGTTCTTGTATACATTAGTGTTGGTGGCAGCACAGATGCCCGCTCGTGTGTGTGTGGGTGAGGCATTTGCATACGGCCTGTTGACGGGGTGGTGCAGTCTGTCAGCTGCCTGCTTTGGTCAGAGCTGTGATCACAAAGCCAGGCCCGGGCTTTTAATAAGAAGGCAAGTACAAGAGCACAGTGTACAAGTGGAACAAACAGGGGCTGTTTGGGGTAAACATACTGTGGACTTCTGTTACTGGACATGAAACTATTTCTTAGCAAATGAAATCTCATTTATGGTTAAAAATTTTGCTTTTTATTGGTGCATACATACTAACTTTTTGGATAAAATTTTAATTTTGGATTAAAAATTCAAGCCTTACAAGTACTGTTGCCAGGATACTAATTACCAACTCAATTTTGGTACAAAGAGAAAGGGTAGATGCCACAGTGAAAATTAAAAACTCATCTTTAAGACAATAGATTGTAATTTCCAACACAAAATAATTACTTTAATATTATAATTTAGTGTCAATTTTCTATTCCATTACAAAGCCAAACCACTGTGAATCTATTCTAGGTCCAATTTAGCCAAATATATTTAGTTTTTTTTGTTTTGTTTATTTGTTTTGATACCTATTCAAATCAGAATCTAGTTTTAATATGAGTTATCTGTTATGATCTGTAATTTTTACAATACTACATGCAAGCACATTTCTGCAAACAAATAGGTAAGTATCACATTTAAGAGTGAAGAGGTGGTAAATGACATAATCCATCTTTTCACTCCTAATTCTTATTCAGAAAAGGGGCATGAAACGCTCGGTTTCACAGCTTCAGCACTCTATGCTTGAGTAACAGCAGGCAAACAGGCAAACATAAAGGCTCTGCTTGACTTGAATGTAAAAAGGATATTGCTAAGCTCTGTTAAAAAGAGCTTGTAGTAAACACTAGTCACTGAAAAGGTGTGTATATGGCACAAATACGCAATCATAAAAATCAGATCTTTGCAACTTTCAGCCATTTTGGAATCCGCTACCATTGCAGAACACATGCCATTGTTTTGAGTCTGTCAGCAACCCTGCATGTTACAAACAGCACTGTGCAAGCTGAGATAAAGAAAAATTACCCTTTTAGTGCTTTTGTTTTAGGGCAAACTGGGTGTCACAGTAGTGTTGGTGACAGGAAGGGCATCTGGTATGGAGATGTTATTGCTTTAACTAGAATGTTTCACAGTATAGTATTAAACCCTTCTATCTTCATGGAGACCAAATGGAGACCAGACCAATTTACAGGTCAGATCTGTGGAGAGGCAACCCTGCTATTATAGATATTTTAGTTTAGACATTATTGAGCTACAAACCCACCTGCAATTTAAGAAATGTAAGGTCATACTATTATATATTATATACTATTTATGTCATACTGTGGAACATTCCAGGCAGAACAATAACATACCCATTGAAACAAATATACAGACCCTCCTCTAGAAAAGTTACACAATGCACCTTTAAGTCAATATAGTAATTATCATGACAGGCCTATCAGCACTATGCATATTTGTTCTGACTACTGAAATGCATGTGTTTTGTAAATTGTTTTGTAAAGTAAATAGTTTAGACAAGGGGTCATCAAACTAAGGCCTGCGGGCCAACTCAAGCCCACCATGCCCCTTTGACTGGCCTCCCTGCCCTTCTGCCCCCCACCATTTGACCACATTTGCATCTGAATCTTTGTCACCTACAAGCTCGAGATCAAACAGTGACAGTCAAGGCACGCAAAGAGTACTGTAGTGCAGGTAAGAACAGAAAAATGGTGAGTGTTAAAGTACGAAAACTTGGCAGAGAGTGCAGAGTTTTCAAAAAACAGGGGATGACCGATTTGTTTTTTTGTTCAGTGTAAGGAGCGTGCAATTTGTCTGATATGTAAAGAAAGTGTGGCGGTTTTCAAAGAATATAATCTGCATCATCAGGGTCATACAATTCTGTTATATGGCCAACTCAACACTGGTCCCCCATCACAGTCAAGAGTGATAATGTGGCTCCCAGAGAAAAAAAAGTTGATAGCAGTTTATAATAACTTGTCCTTATTAAACATTTATTAAGCATTATTTAATACATTTGTTAATCATTAGTAAACTGTTAACTCTTAATTATTTCTCATCAGTTAATCATTTATAAATATATATGTTAATGCTTAATTTAGGTTTATTTCATTTGTACTTAATATATTTGTTAATCATTAGTAAGCAGTTACCTCTAATTATTTCTCATCAGTTAATCATTTATAGATGTATATGTTAATGCTTTGTCCATGGTGAAGAAGTCATCTTACAGCCATTTGTTAAGCATTATTTGACACATTGGTTAATCATTTGTACACATTATCTCTTAGAGTTAACAGTTTACTAATGATTAACAAATGTATTAAATAATGCTTAATAAATGCTTAATAAGGAGGAGTTATTATAAAGTTCTACCAAAAAGTTTGGTGGCCCCTGGTTAAGAATAAGATAACCAGCCAAATGTGAGTTTATTTAATCCTTGAGGTTGTGTGTTTTAGAACTAAAGACAGCACTATGCATGAGTAATACCAAGTGCATTCATTCAAAGTAATCTAAAAGCTGCCTGTGTTGAAATAACAAATTGTAGCACATATCCAGTCATATCTCAGTGTCTGTCCTCTCTCACACTGTGGCCAGACTCCAAACACACTGCAACTTTTGGACCTATCATCCCTCTCCTCTGTCCTCTCTCTGCCTCACACACAGACAGGGTGCTTCTGAAAAATGATCTGTTGCATTGGAGAGATATAGAGAGTAAATATTTTAAGGGTATACTGTGTAACATTTCTGAATGCTTATGCTATTGTTTAACCTGTAATATTGAACATGGCATGTCTATTTTGGATTTTCAGTTCTAAGTGCCATCACCATCATCATGTTTGTTTCCATGGAGATGTAAGTTTAATGTCAGACAGTGGAACATTCTTGGAAAAGCAACAACATTTCCATGGAGACAAGCAGGTGACGGACTCTGCGCCAAAAAAGTTACACAGTGCCCCTTTAAGCAAAGAAAGACAGTTCACACAGACTGGAAATTAAAGACAGTTTACACTCGATTTTGTAAGGTCTCTTTCTTAAGTATTTGCAGCAGAGATTCCACTTTGGAGATTGCGATCATCTTTGCAGATGTTGGAGCTATTTCCTGGCCCATTTGATTGCTCACATATCTTTCTATTAGACTCTCGATCAGGTGACGCACACACAAACAGTTATAAAGTTATAAAATACAGCTGCAGCAGATAGACAGCATTCGCCTGACAAAATACGCCCCCTGCATCTGCTCCTCATCTGTCCAATCCTCCTCTTGATAAACAACTGCTTCATTTGGACTCCTGCTAATGATGAAGACTGTGAAATACAAAACAGGTTGAGTGTTGTAAAATCATCCTGGATTTAAGACATAAACATACTTTATTGTGTAATAAAATGTAATAAGTCATAATGATGGTGAGGTACCAAATAAGGGAACGCTACCTCAGGGGGGCAAGCTTTAAATGTCCAGACTGTTCAACATAGTTACGACTTGCTTAATAAAGTACTGAATGTAAAGTTTAAGACCAGGTGTATTTTTAGCACATGTGATACCATGACAAAAATATTCCAAAACAGCAAATAGAAAGAAAACATTTCTTAAAGGACAAACTCCAAAAATAAGGCCCAAACCAAGATTTTATTTTATCTTTGCCAAAACTAGACCATGGGACTATAAGACATGATTTAAAGCAGGACAAATACATAACAAAATTCATGTTATTACTACTACTAATATGGCACAACTTCAAAAACGTACCAAAAACATGGTGGCGGACTCTTTCTTGGCTCATAATGTATATTTAATGACATTTCTAACACATTTCATTTTTCTAAGTGACCATATAAGGCGACGCTGCACCGGGGGTCTTCCCGTGTATTAAGCACATTGTTCCTTAAATGTCTCTCTCCAGTTTCCATGACACGGCTGGCTCCTGATGTTAGCGACTGGACAGAGGAGAGGCTGGTGCTTTGCCAAGAACTACCACTGAGCCAGAACTCCCCCACAGAGGATAAACACGCAGATTTGGCCGCACTTTTTAAACTCATTAACAAGAGGTCTGTCACTTCCAGAACAATCCATGACACACACTTTTGACTCAATCTGCAATGACTTTTCATGACCCAGAGAAGCCCATGTTTATTTATGCAGATGTAGGCGTAGGGTAAATGAAGCTGTCTTATAATTAGCGATGATGTGCCGCTGTGTGTTGTAATGTCTTACTCAGCATGTTACAGCCAATCTGCGTCACCCTGTGTCAACCTTTGATTGTAATTCAACACGAACTCACCTCAGGACACAAATACAACTGTACACAAGTCAATTTGAAATATTATTACTCACAGAAAGAAAGTACATTAAATATTTGGTATGTATTACTACACACAAATGAAAAATAATGAGTACTATAGTATATATATATATATATATATATATATATATATATATATATATATATATATATATATATATAAAAGACTAAATATAATATTATTATTTTAGAACTGGGCAAAACAGGGCTTAGGTAACTCTGCCAGTTTCAACTAACATCTAATATGAAACCTAAAACAGTATTGACTCAGTAAAATGCATATTATTTCCAGTAAATTCCAGTAAATCTTTATTTCATATGCTGTCCTAAGAATTTAAAGTTTGTAATTGTTGAGTTCCAGTTGTTGTTTTTGTGGGATGTAGGCGTTAGATCCTTAATTAGCAGTAATTTTGCCGTTTTACTCAGCATGTTCAAACCAATCAGCATCACTCTGTGTCAACATGCTATTGTAATTCTGACTGAACACACCACAGGCCACAAACAAACACGGGGGCAAGGACAGATGATGGAGATAAGGAGGTAGGAAAGGAGACAGGAAAGGAGACAGGAAAGGAGGTAGGAGGCTTTGTAGAGGGGAGAGCAGTGAGGCGTGTGGCAGTCGCAGCAGTAGAGTGGACCTGAGACAAGAGCTCCACACAGAGAGGTCAGCTGAGCCATGCTCCCCAGTGGAGACATACACACATATAGACAATCTTTAACACACAGTTTAACCTCATCAGCCTCTTCTTATGGAAACAACCACCAACCAATTAACCTGCACAACATGTGGGCACTTATCTGCCCCACTCAACCTGGGACTAATCCAGACTCAAAAGAAAGTCTACAGGGAACTGGAAATTCAAAATGGCAAAGTTTAGGAATGTTTTGGTAAAATTATAAACTTTTTATATATATATATATAAAAAAAAAAAAAAACTTTACTGGAACCTATCCTAGTATTATAGAGTTCTCGCAAAACACTCTATTCCACTTGTGATCTCATTAGATAAAACAAGAAGTGCTCCACGGTGTTTTTAAACATCACACACCTTCACTATAGTTTGGATAATTTCAAAACAGGAATTGCCAAGTTACTAAACTAAAGGTAAGGAGCAGTTAACTTGAAAACTACAGCTTCATGACATCATTAAGTGGAACAGAGCATTCTGAGCTTTGGAGATGTAGACAGACTAATGATAGAAGATTACTCAAACATGTGTGAATCAAACAATACACCACCTACTATGTTTTTAGGGAGGTAACAACATTCAAACACAGCCAAAAGCTCACAACTTAATTTAGCAAAATATAGAACCTAAAAAGTTAAAGTTGAGCAAGGTAACGTTTCTGGTGATGTTTTTGCTTTGCCTGGAATGTTCAATAGGGCATTAAACAAAACTATCTTCATGCGAGGACATGCAAAACGGGATACACTGTTGCCAATACGGCATTTTAATGATCTGATGACATTTATAGTCACAACAGCACCTGTTTTCTGTTTTAATGTTTTCATTTTTTATTTTTTTTGGTTTGTCTAAACAGGGTGCTCATGAAAAAGAGTCTGGTACGCTAATTGGGCTTTCAAGATAC
This sequence comes from Boleophthalmus pectinirostris, assembly GCF_026225935.1. Lineage (NCBI taxonomy): Eukaryota > Metazoa > Chordata > Actinopteri > Gobiiformes > Gobiidae > Boleophthalmus > Boleophthalmus pectinirostris. Next base: position 19,333,793 of record NW_026571473.1, read on the forward strand.
AAGGAATTAAAATGAATCCTCTTGGAAAAAACACGTGAGGCATCCAGGATAATTTACAGGTCAGATCTATGAAGTGGTGACCCGACCCTCACATTTTATATACTATATTAATGTAATAAATTTTTATCTGCTGCACTGTTGAGACCTGGCAATCGAATTTTCTGGCAATCTCATATAATATATAATGTAGCCATTTATCAACTACATCTGATTTGTATATCGCTTTAAGTGCCTTGAAGTTGGAAAAGCGCTGTATATAAAATGTGACCATTTTAGCATAGAGAGTGTGTTATTTATCAACATGTCCTGATTTTGATTTGCTTTTATCTCTGGCTGCTTTTGTCGCATGAAGACTAGCCTGAAAGAGATAATGTCAAACAAAATGTCTAATATGTACTGGACAAAAAGGACAGCATCCCACACATAGTAGACATGAATAACCAGGAGCGGGTGGGACCAGGGAGCAGGGGAACAGGTGAAAGAATGGGGAATATTGAATGTGCAGACCTAATTAGGGAGAATAGCATGTCCTTTGTGATCAGCCAAGCAGAAACATTTAATTACAAAACCAATTATGAGGTGGAGAATGCATCACATGCGACACTGGCCTCCCCCCGAGCGGAACAGGACAGGTGAGGGGCAGAGGAGGCGAGTGGAGTCAGCCATTAAATGAGTGCATGATAGATAGGAAGGACATGGTGGATATAAGAAGAGCTCCATGTGACTGAAAACAATTACATTACAGCTATGACATGTTGGAGGTGTGATGATAAACAGGCTGTTAATAGAGCTAAACATATGATTATGGTATGATATATATTATGATTATATGATTATATTTTGTTCTCAGATGATCGTATAGCTTTTTGTTAGTGTTCGCTAACTATGGTGTAAATCCTGGGCAATGACCAGTTATTTGCTTGACTCACAAATTGTCATAGAAACTGTGATATTTTCTTGCAATTCTTTTGAACCATTTCTGAGCACTTTTATTTTTTAACAGAAGTCTGATTAATTTCAAATGCCTGTGGTTGCAGCATTTCAGGTAATAGCTCTAATCTTCTGAACCATTAGTCAGATTTTTTCATATTGTTCTAGAGGCATTGGTAAGTTTGTGTTTCTATCAGCTACTTTATCACTGTATTGGAATTATAGATGCAAATTAGAGATGGATAAATCAATCATTTATGCTAATGTCATTCATTTACAGTTTTTGGGTGAATTTTCAGCAAACTGAAACTCAATCAGAGCATTTTTTTGAATCCCAAAGGCTTATGTGCAGCTCTGGGGAGCCTCAGTCCAGGGCCAACCAACACTCCCTCTTTTTCCTTACCTGATCTTCCTCACACCCTACACCTCCTCATCCTCAGTCCTAGCTTTAGTCTCTGTCCCTCTGGTCTCTGCTTTTGTGTGTCTGTCTGCCACAGTCTCCCCAAGATTTAATGTCAGGTGTTCTGTGTTAAATAAGTCATTCTTTCTCTTCTCTCCTTTCAGCCAGAGGGGACAGAGGGAGGTGAAAACCCCAAAATCTCCTCACATGCGTGCACACATGCAGGCACGGGCACACACACGCACGCAAGCAAGCACACACACACGCACACTATTGTAGATGATTTGCGAGCAGGAGACAGTGGGTACAAATGCGCAGAGGAGATAGGAGAGGTAGTGAGGCGTGGGCTGGTGGCTCCGGGGACAGTTCGCCCACCTGCATGTTCCCAGGGCACAGCTTTCACAGGCGTAGAAAACAGTGAGAAATTGGTGAGAGAATGGTGAGATAGTGGTGAGAGAGTAAGAGATTATTGAGAGGGTGGTGAGAGAATGGTGAGAGGGTGAGACAATGAGAGATTAATGATAGAACAGTGAGAGAATAGTGAGGGAATGGGGAAAGAATGGTGAGAGAGTGGTGAAATAGCAAGAGAATGGTGAGTGAGAGAATGGTGAGTGGTGAAAGAGAGGTGACAGAATGGTGAGAGAATGGTGAAGGAATGGTAAGAGTGGTAAGAGAGTAGTGAGAGAATGGCAAGAGAGTGAGAGAATCTTAAGAGAATGGTGAGCGAGTGAGAGAATAGTGAGAGACAGGTTCAAAGTGGGAGGGGAGCACTGATGTGATCAATGTTGAGGCGTGAGAGAAGGGACGGGCTGGATGAGCGCCAATAAGAGCTTGATACATAGGGTGTATTTCTCATAGCAGCCATGAAACACCGCAGTGCAACAGCTAACACGTTTGGTTTATGCTTTAAATAAGTATGTGCAGCAAAGATATTACTATAATACTATTTTTTTATCTAAAATGAAGAGATTACTAAGGCCCCTTCGCACTAATGTGATTCACTGTATTTGTGCACCTTAGTTAGCATGGTGCTCTAAAAGCCTCATGTTAGCTTTTGTTTGGCCAGTTTATAAGTGATGAAAAAATAGCACCAGCATCATTGCCATGGTACTTAACATTCTGAAAATTAATATTATATCTTTTAAATGGAGAAAAGTCTAAAAAAATTTACTTTTAAAGGCCCTGTCCCAATTTGTATTGTGTATTATAATAATGTATTTGAGATCTTGAGGTCAAAATAAGTCTGATGAGTGCTGTCTGCATCTAATAGGAAAGCATTTTATTGTCTGATAATCAGGAAGTGGGCAAGTTGTACTGTCACAGAAAAACTCCGCCTCTGAGAGTTGTGAAAATTGCAGTAACATTCACAAATGTGTAAAAAAAAAAAAAAAACCTCTGAAAGTAATATAAAAATGTAATTCCCCCAAAGCAGACAAAAACCAAAAGCACTTATTTAACATTATGGGTTACATTAAACAACAAGGAGGCGTGTGTTATGCGGCAGGAGTAAGGGGAGGGGATGAGAAAGAGAACAGGAAAGGCATCTCTAACTTCGCACAATGTAGCTGGTGCAGTGGCCTCGTCTTGGGTATGTCTCATATCTGTATATATGGACTTCAGTCCAGCTCTACAGTCCAGTCTGGACTCATTTCCATGTTTGTCGGAATTTATCACAGTTGAGGGTTTATTACATTTGAAACTGACAATTTTGTATTAATGTCACAACTTAATTATTACGATTATTGCGTTAGTGGCTGCTACACATGCTTATAAACTTATCTTGGTGAATAATCAGGATGTTCAGGTCTACATTTTTTGTTATTGTTTGCTTTGACTGTAAAAATCAGGTATCTTTAAAAGAAAGCAATCGACCAGAATCACCTGTTGCTTTGGACAAGCTCTAACACATGTCTAGTCACTATTGTCTGGATCCTTTCCATTTTTTGCTGCTTTTAACTAAACAGTTAAAGTGCTTCCTAACCCCATAAGTGGCATGATAATAGAATCTATTATTTTTTACTGCTGCTATTAGTCCTAATGATACGCCACTGGCTATTGATCCAGATAACTGCCAACTCCAGGCTCACAAATCACTGTCACTGTTGGCATCAGATCAACATTATCATAAGGTAAATCCATAATTACACTCCAAAGTTGCATTAAAGTAAAAGTTAACTATCGTTTAAAGTAATCTCTGGCACAAATGTGTTTGTAATACATACTAGAATTTGTGTTTGGCTTCAAAATAAGGCCAATTTCATTCAAACACTATCAAAACCATGAATCTTTTAAAGCCTTCATTGTAATCCTGTTGACCAGATGGCATTTTCACATAAAAAGACTTATTATAGCATTACAGCGTCAACAAGCTTCTTCTACATCGTGTCAGACCAAATAAATAACAAATGAAACAAATGAAAAGCAAAGGCAATTCAGAAACTGCCGAGCAGCCTCAGTGAGTGCAGTGTTGTATTGTGAAAACACATTTGCAATAACAACTGTTTTACCTCATGTTTTCCCTTCATCCTGCAGATCCGGATATCATTCTTGTTTGACTCCCATGTCCTTTTCTAAAAATATAATTACACAAACATAATTAAAGACGACACAAAACAATCTTAAGAGTATAAAATAGATCCAAATGTGCTCACCTTACTGTAGAACATCTCATCTCCTGCAACAATGTCCAGCTCCACTCTGAAAAGGTCGTCTCTAAAAAAGGAACAGAGAAGAATAATAAGTGAAGGACTTAAATGCTAACCCTGTCAATTTAATCCAAGATGAAAGATTGTGCAATCATTAATAGCTACCATTAAAGAAGACGTGTGGTTATGTCTCCCAATGCATAGTTATATTAAGGCACAGTGGACAATTATTTTACATTTTGGACTACTTAAAGGTCCCATATTTGCTCTATTTTTTTTCAATGTTTTCTTATGTTTCCTATTAACAAACATACCCGGAGTTGTGCTTTGTTTCATTCACACATGTTGGCAAAAGGAGAAATTCAATTTGTCAACTGGACAAAAGTTTATTTGGTCAAATGCATCCAAGCTGCTTCTTCAGTTCTGGTCAGACACTGGTGGACACTGCCTTATATCTGCCTGAAGCTAAGCTGTTAGAAGCCTAGCTATGTAACAGAAACTGTAAACAAGTAGGTGTGTTTCAGAGTAGTCATTGTAGTTACTCCTCCTTTCAGTCAGATATAAGGCAGTGTCCATCGGTGTCTGACCAGAACTGAAGAAGCAGCTTGGATGAGTTGTGGAAAGTATTTGACCAAACTGCACAAACTTTTGTGCAGTTGACAAATTGAATTTCTCCTTTTGCCGTGGATTCTACCTGGACGACTGAGGGATTTTACACACATTCACACATGTTTAACACACAAATCCTGCATATTTAGGCTGAGTTCTTGCCTCAAACAGAAAACAGTTTTTTCCACCTTGTGATGTCATGTGGTAATACAGAAAGTGCTCCACTGTGTTTCTAAACTCCATATATGTTCATTAGAAATATTTGATAAATTTCTGCCCTGGAACTGCCAATCTCCTGAACAAAAGGTAAAATGTGCCTGTTAACTTGAAAACGACATCACATCACAAGGTAGAACATAGCATTTTGCACTTTGGAGATGTACATAGGCCAAATAAAAGTCCAAATAAAAGTCCAAAGTATCTGTTGTTTTAAAAAAAAATATATAAAAATACAGGTATGCATATATGAAGAACGTTTAATTAATAACATGCAATACCAGAAAATGTTTCTCTAGTTTCTCTTTCGTTTTACATTATACAATAACAAAAACAACATTTATACAGTATTTGCATGTATGTGTTGTCATAAGCAATAATGGAAGTGATTATTGGTAAAATTCAGCAGTACAACTCAATAATTTCCAGTTTTTATAAAAGTTATATTTAGGCAGGTGGTTGCAATACTTTATCATAGACACATGTATTGACCTGTTCATAACCTTCCCAAACACATATGGAATCTAATTATTTTCCATAATGTGATTGGCTCCTGTGAGATTAGATATTTTTACTATATCTGCTATTCCTGCTAATACTTATAGATTCTGGCTCCATAATGCCTTCTCAAATATCTCGTCTGCCTCTTGCCTCTCTGCTCATTAAACTTGACTTGCCGCATTGAATTTGCTGTTGGGCCTGAATTTCACTTATCTGTCCTGTTTCAAAAGCTCCCAAATTGAATTAATGTGTGATTAAATCGGCTTGTTTTACCCATGCTCTGACTCCCACAAGCTGCTCCATAATCCTAGCTGTATGCACGCATTCATAATTTCCCAAATAGTCTGTGTAACTGTGGGTGACGTGTTGCAGTAACCTTGGATACTCCTGTTAAAATGCTGTTAAAATGCTTAGCGAATGAGCCGCGGACAGAGTACTGATCAGGGTCTGTGAATCTTCAGGGATGGATCAAAACTTGGGCTTTATCTCAAAAGGTTGCTGGCGCTAATCTGTAAATCTGCCATGGCCCTGTTATTGCTGCGGTATCGATCGGAATCTCAAAGTCAGCTCGAACTCTCTCCTCTCCTCTGCGTGTTCTTCTTGGTTTTAACTTCGTTTGTTAGTTCACTGGAGGGATAGTTGTCATCCTCTGTACAAGTTTCGTCTTAAATAAGCATTATAGTTGTGTGTGTGGAGGAAGATACATAGAACAGATAATAATAATAGAATGTTTATGTTACATGTGTGGCCAAAATCTGATCATTATCGGATTTCTCAGGTCCTATATTACGCAAAACTGACTTTGAGCCAGGTTAGAATGTTGTTACTTCATCAAAATATACCTAGAGTTGTGTTTTGTTTCATTCACACATGTTTGATTATTAGTCTGTCTACATCTCCAAAACTCAAAATGCTCTGTTCCACCTTGTGATGTTATGAAGCAGTAGTTTTACCTGTTATTAGTAGAGATAGACAATTCCAGGGCCGAAATTATCCAAATGATTCTAGTGAAGGCTTACAGACTTTGGAAACACAATTGAGCCCCTCCTCTATTACCACATGACATCATAAGGTAGAACAGAGTGTTCAGTTTGAGAAAAAAAAGTCAGCCTAAATATGCATTGGTTGGTCTGTTAAACGTGTAAATGAAAGAGCAAATCCAGGTATGTTTGTGATGAGGAGAGAAAATCATAACATAGATCAGAAAATAGCTGATTTCTCACCAACATTGTTTTTAATGTGATTTTAGTCAGATCAAAGACAGCTAAGAGACAAACTAATTCACCAAAGACAAAGACTGCATACAAAATGAAAAAGCCTGAAAGAGATGTTTTAAAATAATTGTACAAATACCAGTGTTACTCTAAAAATCAGCACACAAGTGTTTTAGATTATCAAATTTCTTGCATTTAGAGTGGTTTTCTTTGTGTCCGTGGAGCCCACCACTGCACCTTCCATAGACCACATTTAATAGATACTGGCCACTGCAGCCCACAATGTAGAGACCGCCAATACAGGGTTTTTTCATGGTCGATGCTGATACTGATTGTTTAGAATCCAGAGAAACCGATCGCCAATAAGCTCTGACGATATTTTTTGGCTGTTTCGTATTGCCGATTTTGATGATTTATATTTAATACAAATTCACCTACAGTCCTTTTTTAATTTCAAATATATAAGAAAACTGTGTAGTCTCACTTAATGCAGTTATAGTGTCCATATTTAAGTTAAAATAAAGCTTCGTGTGTATTTTTTTGGGAGTAGATCGACCAAAACAAAATATCTTCCTGGCTGGAGATGTAAGGCAGATAGCTACTAAAAAGTACAAAATGAGGTCTATACCTACCACAAAGTAATAAAAGAGTTTTGCCCTAGTCGGATCCACCTTTATCTGTTTATCACGGTAGGTCGAGCAGCAGGTAGAACCATCTTCCTTGTCCATATTTCATTATTCATATTTGTGTCCTATTTTCACAGCTCATACTACAAGATCCAAATCAAGCCCACTCGTCCAGCACGGCCATCTTTCAAAGGTCAAGTGATCGCCAAACACTCAAATGGACCAGCCAAAGAATACCTCATCAGGACTGCTCATTGTATTAGTTTGATTTCATTAGAATAACAGCCACAGAATGACTAGCATCTTAAAGATGCCTCTACCACACAAGAGGAGGGGGGATTATTTACAGCACAGCCTGTTTCTCCCTGATTCCCCGCTGCCTGCTGGATGTTTAAATGATGCATGACCCGGAGCTTGTATGTTTTATGTTGTTTGCCTGCGTGTGTTGCCAAAAGGTTCTATCTATGCAAAGTGTAAGGCAAAGGTTAAAGATGTAAACTCATGTTATGCACTGCTCTGGTAAACAGGTCTAGTTTGAATGTCACGCTTCAGCCACAAGGGTCACATGCATTGGTGGAGAGTAGCTTCATAATATTTGTCAGTGCAAGAGAGGAGGCATTTGGGTTTGTAAAATACATTAATCTCGTCAAGAATGATAAGCACTTTTACTTGAGTACTGATTTTGATTAGCATTTCTGGTTTTTGATACAACAGTCATGGCACAATACTCGGTATCAATTTAGACACCATGTAATAATAAATGAACACACAAAAAACATACACTGAATTGTGTTTAGTTTCATTCACACATGTTTGATTAATCCTTTTCTATTAGTCTGTTTACATCTCCAAAGCTCAAAACATTCTGTTCCACTTTGTAATGTCATGTAATGGTAGTTTTCAAGTTAAAGGGACAGTCCTGAATTTTGGACATAGGGCCTCATTTCCTAGTGAGCCAGAGTTGGAGACGTGTGAAGACACTTTTTTAAATATTCCATCCAGGCCTTGTATTTGCAGAGGTTGCTAGTGCTAGGCTAGCGCATGTCAGTGGCCATAGTTAGCCTGTCACTAAAAACAGTCTTACCCACTCCACAAAACAACTGAAGGAAATCTATTATTACGCCAGACTATCGATCTGTGTTGATAGAATTATTTTAGAAGTAAAACCAACCTTGCATTTGAAGGATTTATGTCTGAGCAGCAGCAGCGAGTTGTACTTCCTGATAGAAAGCTTGGCAGCGGACTGATATATGAGAAAATAGTCCCTCAGCATGCGACGATTCCTGCGATGCAAGGTTAGTTTTATTTCAAACAGTATTCTATCAACACAGACGTTTACACTGATAGTCTGGCATAATAATAAATTTGCTTCGGGTGTTTTGTGGAGTGGGTAAAACTGTTTATAGTGGCAGGATAACTATGGCCATTGACATGCGCTAGCGTAGCACCAGCAACCTCTGCAAATACAAGGACTGGATGGAATATTTTAAAAAAGTGTATTTTAGCTAGTGTCTCCACACGTCTCCAACACTCTGGCTAACTAGGAAATGAGGCCCTTTGTCCAAAATTCCGGACTGTCCCTTTAACAGCTCTTTTTACCTTTCAGTAGACATTGGCAATTCCAGGGCTGAAATAATCCAAATTCTAGTGAAAGTGTATGGAGTTTAAAAACACAGTAGAGCACCTTTAAAAACTGATATCTGGAATTAGCACATGGTCTTGATTTGGCTCAAGAAAATAATATTCAGAAAAATTCAAATTTTGCTGTACTGCTGTACTGTTTTCCATGATATTTGAAATGTTTATCTACTTTTAATTTTGTGCTGTTTAGTATCTGGTTATAATTTTTAATATGAGCAAGTAAATACCAGAAGAAAGATTACTTGTTGTGGTCAGAGAAACACAGATACACACACACACAAACGCATACACTTTTCACTCAAAAACATAAAGGATGTTTAAGTTTTATGTTGTGTTTACATTTTTTGACCTGAAGCTAATATAAAGTCAACAAAGACCTGAGAATCCATCACCCTTTCCTTAATCTCCCTCTTGACCAATCTGTGAACTCTCCTCCTCCATCCAGCCAAGTCTGTGGGCCACGACCCTTTAAGCCGCAAACTTTCCTTACTTCAGGGCTACGGTTTCCTATTCTTACGAGCCTGGGCTGTGGTTTAGAGCAGAGAGAAAATGCTGCTCTGGGATGAAGCTAAAATGGCAGGATTTCAGCTGACCACCGACTACAGCGACATTTGTGCTGACGAAGGAGTCTGCTCCGGCACATCACTGAGAGGGATGTCTCTAAATAGGAGTTAGGCTGACCCACTTTTAATATGGGTTCTGGTAACAGTTTGGCTCATGTGTAATAGGAAACTGTCAACATTATTCACAACAGGGCACCTTGTATGCAGCCCGGTGTTTCTCTGATTGGCTGCGTTTTATACAAATCACGTGATCCCTATACACCCAAATGAAGAAATGAAGACACCTGCCTAAGCCTTAAAGAAGACATTTTATACCTTCTGGCATTGTAAAACACAATAGTGATAACTAAAACAGTGTTTGAATAGAAATATGTCCATTATCTTTTGGTTCAAACCTATAGAACTGAGAGGGTCTGTCTTAGCACTGGCATTTCACTGTAAAAAGCAGCAGAATTTTCACTTTTTTACTGAAAAATTTTGTCATTTTTAGCCCTACACGCCTGAATAATTACACATATAAGTACACAATACAGCAGTAGTGAGAATTGAGGCTATCTCCACTGACAAATTCTACAAGTGCTTCAAAACATGTATGATTAATCAAAATACAAAGTTGGGTAAGATAATGAACAGGGAACACAATTATAAAATGGCTAAAAGCTCAAAGTTGATTTACATACATGGCACCTTTAAAATGTTAATTTAAAATATCAAGGCAATAATCAAGGAGACAACTGACAAAAATAGCCTGCTAACTCTGGCATACGCTATTTATGGAAGTGACAATTGTGCAGACAGTTCTCCTTGATTTCAGATAACTCTACTCCCCTTTTTGATTCTGTAGTGAATCATAACATTAGACAAAAGCTAGCTACAATACATATTCACAAGTGTGCATCTCCTGAGATTCAGTATCAAAGCTTCAAACCTCTGAGCAGCGTACGTTACCCCTCACTAACTTCCTATAGCTTATCTGCACATTCTTTCCATACATCCATCTCTTTGTTCAGCGTGATCAGTCCGACACTCTTCTCTTTGATGTCAATGTGCTGAACAAACCTAATGTGTGTGTGGGAGGCATCACCTGTGAGTCCCCGTCTATCCACACACTTGTAATGGACTGAACACTGGACTGAACTCTTTATCAGTCGCTACGGCAACTCCACCATTTCTGTCCAGTCGGCGCAGGATGATACTTGCGCTACATGACCCCCACATGACCCCCACTAACCTCTGAGGTCACTGTCTGAGCGCTCATAGCCTCAACTTTGAACTGGCAGCGTGTCAGCACTTTCCGTTTTGAGTGGGAGTTAACATGAATGAAACCCTTGTACACAATAGCAGGAACTGGCTCATACTTGGCTCACTGGTCATATTGTGGTCAGGACAAACTGATTTCACAACACTGTTTCACCAAACAACCCCTGTTCATTATCAGTTATCTTATTCTGGGTATTTCTGTGCCAGGAAATGATAAGAGGCTTTGAATGTAAACAAATATAATTAGAGGGCCCATATTAGGCTATTTTCTGATCTATGTTTTAATGGTGTTGCCTCATCACAAACTTACCTGCAGTTGGGTTTTGTTTGACGCACACACGTTTAACACACAAAACATGCACACAGTATTCTGGCTTACAGAGTAAACAGAAATCTCTTGTATCTCTTGTAAACAGTACTCATCTTGTAATGTCACGTGTTTTTAAACTCCATACACCTCACTAGAATCATATGGATAATTTCAGCCCTGGAATTGCCGATCTCTACTGAACAAACGGTAAAACGCATCTGTTAACATGAAAACTATAGCTAAATGACATCACAAGGTGGAACAGAGCATTTTGAGCTTTGGAGATGTAAACAAATTAATAAAGGATTGCTCAAACATGTGTGACCTAAACAAAACACAACTCCAGGCAGTGGTGTAGTGGGGATTTTTTAAGTAGATTCGTGACTGAACCAGGAGGACTAAACCAGAACTGAACCAGGACTAAACTAGGTCTAAACCTGGACTAAACCAGGACTAAACCAGGTCTAAACCTGGACTAAACCAGAAATGAATCCAGACTAAATCAGGCCTAAACCGGGTCTAAACCAGGATTAAACCAGGACTACACCAGGACTGCACAAGGTCTAAATCAGGACTAAACCAGACCTGAACCAGGACTAAACCAAGTCTAAACCAGGACTAAACCAGAACTGAACCAGGACTGAATCAGGACTAAACCAGGTCTAATCTTGGACTTGAGAGAGAGGGTGAGAACTCAAAGCCTGTGGAGCAGTTTGTCCACAAAGCCCAATTGGGCTATGGCTGTGCTGAGCACCGTGGGACGCGAAGCTCTGTGCTGGTCCTTTCCTCTGTGGTCACCCGACGGTCTACGTGGGCGCACCTCCAGGCCTGTCCCGACACTCAGTCCTGGCTTAGACCTGGTTTAGACCTGGTTTAGACCTGTTTTAGTCCTGGATCAGTCCTGGGATAAGTCCTGGGTCCCACATGTTGCAGGTCACTATAGGACAGTACATAAGCCTATGCAGGTTGTTTTCACCATTGCCAATAACGCCAGTTTGACATTTAAGTTGTGGGCTATTTTATATTTGTTATTTTTTTATATTTCATGAAGTGGGTGGATGGTGTACCCCCGCATACCACACTCACTACACCCCTGACTCGGTATGTTTTGTTGGGGAGGTAAAAACATTCTAACATGTCTTAAAGCTCACAAAAGTCAGTTGTTCATAATATAGGACCTTTAATTTTACAACTTAAACAAAACTGAGCTGTAAGCATATATCATATTCAAATGATGGTGTTGCCTACAGAGGGAACCAATCTCTGTGGCTTGTCAACTTTGAATTACTGTGCAGCAGCCATATGGTGATTGCCCAGGAACCAAGACTGAAAATTATATGTTTTGCTTTCTATTCGTGCTCCTTTGAGTGTAGTACAATTATCAAAATAGCAATAAATAGCCATGCACTTTTCAGTATGTTTTTCTCCTGATTAAATGCAGTTTAGCAGTAAATCAAATTGTCTGTTTTTGTTGGTCAACACTTTTTAGTATACACATTTTGATATAGTGCTTTAGGCTATACCATGCTTTAGAAGCCATAGGATCCACATCTGGCCTCCTTCATAGTAGTGCAATGAAGCTGAGCGTGACAAAGCACTCAGTACACCTGGCCCCAGTCAAAGAGCCTGTTTACTTTCATTTAGCGAGGACAGGAAAAAGACGGGAAGAGGTGGCTTCACACAGCAGGCGCTCCGAGCTGAGATTTAGCCGAGTTTGCAGTCCGCTATGCTAATGCTGTCTGGATTTGGGGATGAATGAGGAAGTCTTATCAGCCCGCGCACTCAGTGGGAGCTTTTGGTAGTCATACCTGTCACCATGCACGCATTTATTTAAACATTTCGCATTTTAAAGGCTCCTGTTGCTAGCATATATTCACCACAATCACATTCTGCAGACTGGGAAGCGTAACTAATATTAACGACTTATGTTAAACTCTATTTTCAACTCGAGAAATATAGCCAGAGACATTATGCTAAATACTATGTTTTACTGGCACTATTTGGCTGCTACTTTGGGTTTCACTTACCTCTGCTTTTTATTGCAGTTACTGCCTTTTAAACAAAGCGAGGGCTCCAACACTGTAACCTGATATGTTTAGACAGGAACATTTTAAAGTTTCTGATGAGAATGTTGAGGGCGTCATTTGTTCCAATTCAGGTTACTGTGGTAATATACTGATAGCACCAGGACTTCTTTGGATGAAACCACAGATTGTAAAGAAGTAGTGAACCTTACCTTTAGCGTTTGGCTCCAGTCAAATGAAGCTCATAATGTTAGCAGTTCTAGGAGTGAATTTGGAACCAAGCTCAATATTAGGAATAGGAATTTATTTGCATTCAAAAACACCAGGATCATGTAAGGGTTAATATGAACAAAGACCAAAATGATGATGCTCACTGCAGCAGTTACATAAAGAGGGATGACAATTTTTCAATGTAAAGTCAATTGTTAACACTATGACATTATAAATGCAGTCTATGGTTGAAATTACTTTTCAGTGCTTTTACATTTCATGGATACTTTATTTTCTACTCAATAATAATATGCTTTTAGCCTTGACTCTTGATTTGGAGTGGTGCATTCACGTCTGCTTTAAAGTCACCCCTACAGTGAACAGTAGCCCTTTTCTTAGCCCTTCTATTATCAGCCTAAATACACAGGAGCTTTACAGTCTAACTCAGTGCAGACTGAGTGGCTGGAAGCTTGTAACACATTTTGATATATTTACCACTGACTGTCTGTAGTCGAGCTAGACCAGCTGGGGGCCGGGTGGGATGGGGTCATTTCCTGGACCACATTGGCGTCTCTTATTGAAAACCACTTCAACAGCAGCAAATAAGCACTCCCATATGTGACTGTGTCTGATTTTTGTAACCGTGTTTCAAGCTAAATTAATTTTTGGTTGGACACGGGCTGTAAATCCTGGCGAGCGTGTCTTTTGTTAGCACAGTCTAGATGGCTGGCTCCCGGTTGGCTGTGGGGGAGAAGCATTAGAGTCTGGAGATTGTAAAGCTGCTGCAGATGAGAAGGGGCTGTCCTGCCTAAAGCTGACCACTACCAGTAAGGCTAACGGTCTAAACTGTCCAACTGCTCGGCACAACACTTAAACACATATGGAAGGATGAATGAAAAAAATAGAGGGGATTATAATACGAAGGGTGATACTGACAAAACTCTCTAGACTCAAATATCGATATCGTAAAGAAATGTACAGACAGTAAAATTTGCCACAAAAATGCAATGTTATCACTTACTTCCTTTAAAGGGACAGTCCTGAATTTTGGACATAAGACCTCATTTCCTAGTTAGCCAGAGTGTTGGAGACGTGTGGAGACACATTTTAGAATATTCTATTGAGTCCTTGTATTTACAGAGGTCACTGGTGCTAGGCTAGCAGATGTCAATGGCCATAGTTAGCCTGTCACTAAAAACAGTCTTACCCACTCCACAAAACACTCGAAGCAAATCTATTATTATGCCAGACTGTGGATGTAAATGTCTGTGTTGATAGAATAATGTTTAAAATAAAACTAACCTTGCATCGCATGAATCGTTGCGTGTTGAGGGACTATTTTTTCATGTATCAGTCCGCCTCTGCCAAGCTTTCTATCAGGAAGTACAACTCGCTGCTGCTGCTCAGACATAAATCCTTCAAATGCAAGGTTGGTTTTACTTCTAAAATGATTCTATCAACACAGATCGGGTGATGCTTCGGGTGTTTTGTGGAGTTGGTAAGACTGTTTTTAGTGGCAGGCTAACTATGCTCATTGACATGCGCTAGCCTAGCACCAGCGACCTCTGCAAATACAGGGACTGGATGGAATATTTAAAAAAGTGTCTCCACCACTCCATCTCCAACACTCCTATGTCCAAAATTCCCTTCCCTAAAAGTGCCTTTAACATTTTAACATTGTTATTATTTTATTAATCTGTTGTTTAGCAGCCTTTTGGAAATAGTTTGACATTGATAGTGTATTTTTGTGTGATTAAAAGCACAATTCCAGCATTATTTTGTATTTTTTCTCCCCCCTCTCGTTCACAAGCATGAATCTGATTAAATGAATGCAATCATGTGCAGGTTGCAAACTCTATAACAGGGTGTGCATCCAGACATTCCACAGAGCAAGAATTTGTTTTGCTTTTTTTTCTTTATTAACTTAAGTAACCAATGTCTCTTTGTGGAATTAAGATTTAAATAAATCTGATTGCAACTCAAAGACATTACCTCTTTTAAATGGTGAAATGGTAACATAGCTGCCAGAGTCGATAGAAGAAATACCTAAAAATGAAATAAGTGTACTTTATGGTTGGGTTCAGTGATCTTTCTGGTATGATTTATCTGCTTGATGTTCTGCTGCTCCTGTTGGTGCCTGGTAGTTGAAACATGTATCACTTTTATTGGCCTGTGTTGTTTGGGGGTTTCATGTTATTCTTATGCAACCTTAAGTCGAGCTGAGGTCCTCTTGGACAAAAAACACATAAAACATCTGGGCCAGTGAGCAGGGCCTGTAAATACGACACTGTTTACTCTGGGCACTCACCTGGAGACAAATTACGTGTGGGGGGCTTTAGGGGTCTTAAGATGCTCTACTCTTACCGACTATGTAATATTTTCACTCCATAAAACATAAGTCTTCTACATAATATTCTGTACAAGCTGTCAGTGCATGTGGGCTACATATGGGCCTGCTTACATTCAGCTTGTGTCAGCAGCTCTACTCAAGAGATAAGGATTTGATGGAAAATCTTAAGTGCCATTTTAATTAGGCCATCTTTTTATATGAATGTATTTAAAGCAAGATTTGCAAGTAGGTATATCTTTTATTTAATTAATTATTATTTTGTGACTTTTTGTATCTTAACTCTGTTCAAAGCATTTCTATAGTTAAATTCATTACCTTACATACATTACGTTTACATTCTCTCACTGTTTTTGAACTTTACATTGCAACACTGATATTTCACCATTGTGGAACAAATAAAGTGTCTCTTTTCTCATCTCTTATTAATAATACCATTTAATACTACAACATTAGAAAACTATACAGTCTTCTAGTGATCCACTTTAACTACGGAGTGTACCTTACAGTTGTAATGTGTTTTACAGGTTTGTCAAAGCCCATCAAAGCACTACACTGTAGTTATTATTTATTCACACCATATTGGGTGGTGGTAAGCTCCCCTGAGGCAGACTGACAGAAGTGACACATCACTTTCATACTAGGCAAGGTGGGTGAAATGTCTTGCCTAAGAACACAATGGGGGGACTTGCTTATTTTCATTGCAAGAAGTGAATGTCTGAACCAACAGACAGATTGCAATGTATCAATAGGATGACATAAAAGTATAATTGAGGTTCCATTACCTTGCCCCGATGTAGAGTGTGCGGTTGACCTGCAGCACTCTCTGGATGTGTAGAGGCTCCTGTCGCAGCCATGTTCTGTGAGGTCGGCCCAGAAACACAGGGTACCTCCGGACCACTGCACAAGAGAACAAGTACACAGTTAACCTGGTACACAGTTTAGCCCTTCCAATTCCCTCCAGTTCAAATAATGTTCTGTATCTTATGTTATATCCCTGGTACTCATTATACTTCATTGCAAAACACTGAGGTTAACACAGAATGTCTTGTTAGCCTTGTGCCTGACTTGCTTAAAGATAAAGGAAATGAAAAATAAAGGTGTGGAGGTCTTTTCTTCTTGTCATGTAGCAGAAAAATAGTCCTTAATAAATCACAGAATGAGGACAGCTCTCGGTCTGTGCCCTTGACTGAGGCATGAGTGAATTTGCATCAGATTCTTTCAAATCCTTTATTCTGTGCCATCATTACTGCTTTATATCCACCTTTTTTCTTATTCACACGCAACCCAACACTTTTTACTCTTTTATTCTTTTTCAAGGCTCTGTGCCATAGACACTGCTCTTGCAACCCTCTCTATATTTCTCTATTTGTCTATCATAATAATGTATGATTTAACCTGAGCTGTACCTGCTGAAAACAACAGTACTTGTGGTTGTGTTGCAATGATTTTGTCCTCTTTTTGCACCGCTGAAATAGAGCAGAGGCTCTGAAGTCTTCTGGGAAACTTTCGGTCAATATTATTGAGCTGCCATCGATCAGCTCCTGTCTCAGCTGGAGATGTGGAGCCCGGCAGTCTGAGAGAGGCCCAGAGCAGTGGGGAGGGTCCCAGGTTGTCAATGTATCAGTGCCTGTAGACGTCTGCACTGTGGTCAGACTGGGAGGGCACCAGCCGTCAACAGTGTGACCCCAACAGCACAAGGCAGGACCTCTGACACATGATATGGGAAACTCAAAGTAGTACATCTATGATTGCTGATGCTACACTTGATCAACTGTACATTTTCTGTTAATATTCAGTGATGGCGTATTTATGTTTTTACAGTAGCTGTTGTAAATTTCACCTGTTTATCTGTATTGTGTGCATTTTCGTTAAATAACTAAGTATATAAAAAACAACAGGAAAAGTAAATTAAATTAAGTTAAACAAATAGACTGGAAATATTCACCTTTTCTTCTTAGTAAAATGATTGTCCGAATATCAGACAATCTAGGTAAGACATGGTTGTTCAATTTACTGTCACTTTTTGGCTCACTTTTGGTTATTGGCCTTCATACTGTTTCCCTGTGGTCTTTCATAAAGGGTGACCCTATGCTAAGAGTGAAACAGCAATCAACACCATGTCTGCCTGCCCCAAACAACCAGCACAATGACCCTTTCAGCATTAGAACAGACTCCTACAAAAAGTCATGACCCCCACTGTGTACAGGGCAAGAGAAAGGTCAAGAGGCCAGCCTTACCTTCAGCGGGAATGAAGTTGAGGGGCCCCGGCTCCTCTGGGAACACCGTGCTGGCGGTCCGGAGCAGCCAACACAGCGCTAAGTACAGGCGGAGGGGAGGGGCTGCGGTCGCCATGGCAACAGAACCTCGGAATCTGCAGCGATAAAAAATACAGAAAGAAAAAATAGTGAGTGGATGCTAAATGAGGCGAGAGAAGTGCGTCGCACATAAACATGGATAGACAGGGAGAGACGCACTCAATCACTGACTGACTGGCTGCTATTCCCACACGCTTTTCCCGACAGGATCACAGTATTCCCCAGACACCTCCTTTCTGAACCCGATGTGAGGAGAGATAAATAGAGACGCTTGTGGAAGGATTAAGTCATCGAGAAGAAGAAGTGTCCTGAGAGATGACACAGTGACACAGCAAAACCACATAAAACCCATGCTGTACATCTGAGAGCCATGTGAGGAGGGAACCACTAGAAAAACTCTGAAAGAAATCTTAAATAATTGGGTTTTATTTGGGCTGAGGAGCCACCAGTTAAAATAAATTAGACTTGAAGATATTATAATGAAAGTTAAGAGTAAGTGACTTTATTCTAAACTTTTGGTTTCACTATACTTTCATTTAGTTAATAAAGTTCACTTAAAATGCCAAGTTACAAAAAGATGTTTCAGGAAATGCACTTGCAAAACATTGGCTCAAATATCTAGGTGACATCAAAATAGTCTCGGCCAATCATATATAATAGAGATGTGGGGCAGTTAAAAGGAATATTCTTAAAATGCAGATCCTTGTTGAAATATAGTGAGTTATTATAAGGTTTAGTCATGAATAGAAATGATTTATTCCAGGATTTATTAATGGATATTTCATAGGAAAGTACAGTGCAATCAATAATAAAACTGGCTCTTGCCCCCATATGCCATCATCACATTCTACGTTCGGAAAACCATAAAAATAGTGGACAGAATACAGCAGAGAGATATTTTGTCTTAATAGTATTTCCTGAGCATCTTCCAGAACATTTCATAGTAAATCTTCAGGACTATACTTTACTATGTGTGGAGCTGAACCTATGCCAGCCTCTTTGAGCTTGTCTAAGGCTCACTGCGGCACACTCAAACAAGTGCTTTGCCTTGAAAATGATGTGGTGAGGACTCATCCCCTCAGCACTACACCACACACAAAAGAGGTTTTTTCACTGGAGCAGAAATTGCAACTTCTCAGATTTGAATACTGGAGATTGGATTTCTTTATTCAAAACTGCTGGGGATTCACTGTGACTCCAGATGCACGCAGTGTGAAGCAATGTTAAAAAAAAATAACACAGCATTTGACTGCCTTTTCACACCTCAACATGTCGTTTTGTTTCTGTACTTTTGTGTGGCTGGCAGCTGTCTCACATCATGGACAGTGACAACTTCCAATTTAGTAAAACTATGAAATTTCAATAATTAAGCAGATGAAAAGATGTTCCAGAGTTCAGTGTTTCAGGAGAACATATGTAATAATGCTGTGTCTTTTATTTTCTCTTAATCCTTAAAGAGGGGCTATAAGCTGCTAATATATATAGCATTAACTTTTGTTTTTGATGCTCTGTCTCCCTCCTTTTGCTCTCTGCGATAAGTGACTCCCCCTTCAGAGCACTATCACAACACAATCACTGCACATCGCATCAGGTTTGTGAAGCTGTTGCTATTGAATATTTATGGAAAATTATTTGATGTCACTTATGGGCTGATCATTGGACATAATCTTACTGCTAACATGCACGGATGACATCTAAAACCTCTTCAGGCTCGTTTTTGATGAGGGAATGTAGGAAGGCTCAGGGTAGAAAGCTCCAAAAATCTATTTTGCATAAAACTCTGTCTTTAAGATACCACTTATTATACAGTGTCAGCGTGTCCTGATCTAACTTTCTCTGTGTTGGTAAGATGACTAGATCAGTGTGCATATGCTAGGAGACATATGTCTGAACAAATAGTGAAAACTTTGGAGAACATTAGTGGCTTAGTGCTTAGAATAATGAAATGCAAAGCTTGTATGACTATATTACCAAAATCTCAGCAAACCCAACACGTATGTATTTATTAATTTAACATTATGCAACAAAAATATGAAATGCCACTGATGTTGACGTTTATAGGAGCATAAACTGTATAACTTCTATCTGCTATCTGATGCCACTGTGCTGTTTGCAAAGAACCACTATTGAAAATCTTTATCCAAATAAATGTAAAACCATAATCTCACATTTCCATACAGTTAACCTTTTCATTCTAGAGCTCCTCTTCCATGCCAGCTTTCTGATGACTACCTCCTGTAGCATTTTCTCTACTATAAGCCGCACAACACCCACAGCACCCTGGGGTGAACAGTGAGGATTAGTGTGTTCATGTATGCTGTTTGCCCCAGTAATATCATTTAAATAATGCCTGTACACATGCACCAAGCCTTCTGTATGAACTTGAGCTTCACATTAGTAGGACTGTCACCATAATTGTCATGATAAATACTATATCGACGTATCATTCAGTATATACAAGCTGGAACTATATATTTTGGAGCTTATTATTTATGATGGGTACATATTCTTTGTAAAAGGTGAGATTTGGAGTACTTTAGTTGTATTCCCCAACACGATTTGAGCTGTAGAGGGTTGAACAAGTCTCTGTGATGGCTAATTATTAATAGATTCTACTATTTATTTGTTATAGATCAGGCCTTTAAATGAAACGGTATATATAAAAAATGGTTCATGGGATTATCTTGCAATATTTAAATCTTAATCAGTGGTTTAAAGTAAGTTTAATATTATTGCAATATTTCTGCTTCAAAATCTGTTATTGTGACAGGACTACATATTAGGAATAATAATAGGCTCAGTCACTTTTATTAAAATCATAAAACATAAAATAACCAACCTATTAAAATTCAAATTAATTCAAATAAAGTCTACCCAATTATTTTTTATGTAGATTACGTCAGTTTGTGGCGTTGTTTTAATTTTTATTATACCTCAAAATTAGCATTAGTGTTAGCATTGAGACCCAAACCTCTACCTTTCTAAACACAGAAGTGTCCTCTGCTGAACTTTTCATTTTATTTGTGTCCTTGTAACATGTTGTTAGTCACATCCACCCACAGCTCCCTCTTCACTGACTTATCTTTAAATATTTACTCATTTTTAATTTTTGGAAGTAAAGTCTTGAAGCTGAGAGTGTGAATGCTATGCGCTGCTGTGCACAGAGCCTATTGTAACACATGTGTCTCACACGTGTATGTCTTCACTGTGTTGTTTCTTGTAACTCTATAGCTGAGGGTGTCCTATTATACTAATGGAATGTGTCTGACATTTATTCCTACATTATTAATAGCAGTAACAATGGGATCTGTGATTAGACATACAGGGGTTCTCATCTTCTTATCTCCATCTCAGCGTCCCCAGCCCATGACCCGTTTTCGTCTCTGGGTGACTCTTTCCCCTTCACCTCATGTAATTGCTGCTGGTGGGTGTCACGTAATTATCACTTTATTTCAGATCTGCATGTGGGGAATCTAGAAAATGTGTGGTGAAGATCGCACGGACTGATAAGGTTATGACTAAGGCCGCATTAAAAGACAAGGGGCGCACAATGGTGGTTTGTGTACTTCAGAGGAGACAGAGTGAGTGTGGGAGAGGAGAGGAGGACAGGAAGTGGCCATGTTATAACCCTACAGTGTGTCAGCAGCATGGATCTATGGTCAGCAGATGAGACGTACAGATACTAGAGAGGCACATGCTTCATCATGTGGCAGCATTAAAAGACTTCCTCCTTTTCTCAGTAACAACATTAAAGATCTGAGTCCAGTTCTTTGTGGATTGTGAGGGATTTGTGGTTATCTGTCAAAGAGTGACCATGCTATTTTTCCACTAATTTTATAAACAGCCAATGATAATAACAATGGACTTCACTTTTAGGGTAGTCAAAAACAGATCTGTATTATTATTGGATCAAAACTGATGCTCATTTGAACAGCTATTTATGATGTGTTGAACTTTTTCTGAATAGTTTTACAGTGATTTTGAGCTATAACAACTAGTTACAAGATACAAAAATTAAATTAAGGAAACTAACATCTTGTGAAAAAAAAAGTACACACTATAGTCGAAACCAGGCATGTCTCATTCTAACCTGTTATAAATGCACATACCTGAATTGTTCACTGTATTGGCATCAGTCTATGTCTCTCCATCAGCCCAACACTTTGTCTGTGTTTTGATTTGAGGCTCTTGAAAAAAAAAGTGGGGCACACACAACAGGTCTAAGGATGCACTCTAGTTTGTCAAGCCTATTTATTCCTTCTTAATTTAAGACTCATTTAAAAAAAACAACTACATCACATTACAGAAAAATAACAGCTGACAAAATCATAATACACAAAATTCCAACTTATAACAAACTTATAACAAATTAACTAACTAACTTATAATAACTTATTTAAAGACTTTGAATGTGCACTACTCCCCCAGTCTCAAGACAACTACTGGCTAACCTCAACAGTAGTACAGAGAGCTTTTTGAACTCAAGTAAAAGAGAGTATCACTTTTTAGAATGCTTTGAGCTCTGTACTATTGTCATTATGTGCCAGTCGGTACATTCTGTTAATTCTTCTTTCTTTAATGTGGTAAAATGATTTTACAGCGCGATAACTGCTGAATCCCCAAATAACACTTATAATGTTCTTCAAGTGAAAGTTTTAAGTTTTAATGTTCCTGTTAATATGGCCTTAACAGCCACAGTGCCCTGCTTTGTGTGCCGAACACACTTTAAACACTTGTTCATTTGTCCATTTCCTCCACACATCAACTCAGTCCACGGCTGTTTAAGCGGCTAATTCCCCTAACAAAGGCATTAACCAATCATTTGACTGTAAAAAGAGGCTGCCACATCACCCCCCACGACCCCCCCTTGCACATCTACTGAGGGCCATAAGAAATCACAGTGATCGATGAAGCTGACGGTGGTGGTATGGTCTCAGGAGTGAGAAGAGGCTGGACCAGAACAACAATCGGCCTGACATGCTACTTTAGGAAAATTTATGAAGGATTTATAAATAAAACAAATACAGGCAGTATAATGTGTCAAGACAGGAAGCAGCCGGCAGGGGTGTAGCACCAAATTTTGTGTGCTGGGTACAAATCATCTTGTTGAGCCTGCACTACATAATGCCTAATAAAAAATGTCCACTACAGACGTGAGAGCCGCTCCCTGCACTGTGCCCGGGGTAAACAGTACCCTTTACCCTGTGAGATGCCCCTGGCAGCTGGTGCTCAGTTTGAGTTCTAAACCCAAGAAGGGAAGCATTATGCAAGTTTCAATACTAATCAGGACTAAGATATTCACAAGTCTCATATTTATAATGTTTTATTTGGTAAAGAATCAAATATTTAGAGTTGTATTATTATTATAATTATGATTATGATTATTATTATTATTATTTAAACATGTTTAAAAATGTCTGAAAGAACAACATGTATTCTCCATATTTTCATTTACAATGTGACCATTTCTGTTTTGATTACAAATATGTTATATGTAACATCAAAATCCAAACATATACAATATTCTTCTAGTTATCTATATGAAAGCTCCAAATATGTTTACACATTACTAGGCACCATCAATTGAGTAATTGTGTGGCGGCAGAGGAACTAAAATGCATTTGGCGATATAAAGATATGATTATCGTAATAGGAAATAGCAGGTTTTTTGCCCACAAAAAATTACTGTAATTTCTGCAATAGTAGTGAATATGGACAAATTGTTATGTGTGTCAGGAAAGGCAAATGTACAGAGAAAATAAGTGAAATGGCAGCAGCATGGCATGCTTTGAAACTTACAAATATACATTTACACCTGCATGCGTAATTCTACTTCAGTCTTAAGCACATTACATAACTAAATACAGTTTTCTGTGCCTATAGACCTTTGTAATAAGACCTTCTAACATGCTCTGAAGTATATCATAGTGGTTCACTCTCCATGGCTCCTCTCTCTCTCATTTCTCTTTGTCCTGAGCTCTGTTTTTGTCAGGGTGAATCTTCTGGTGTCTGTTCATTACATATCCATGAGGTGCGCAGATAAAACCAAAGAGACTGAAGCAAAGTGGAGTTATGCCTGGCCTAGATATGAGCAGAATTATAATGAAAATACAGAGCTGAGCGGCCACAGAGGCGGATGGGACACTTTTGATTAAAACACATAATAGAGCTGTATTATGCAGGGCTGATGGAGCATTACTTTACAAATTAAGAAACATATTCCCCTTTTACAGAGATTTGAAGAGGGGGCGCAGAAAGGAATCAAACATAGCAGTTTCGATACAAATCTTAGGTGCCACTAGAAAAGACAAAGACCTGAATTAATATTATTTTATCCGTATTAACTGGGCAAAATTATGCAACACAAGGTGACTATACAGCTACAAACTAGTTGTGTGTGAGTTAGTGATGTTCCATTCCCTGTATAGCTGGTCTTTCACTCTGCAGTAGACTGTACCATGGCTTAAACTATTTTATTGTCCCCATAGGCAAATGTGTTCTTTAAATTTGGAGCAGTCGTGCCACGGGACCATCTGCAGATCCAGAAACTAAGAGGTGTAGTTGGCATACCCCAATGTTGTTAGTTCCTCAAAAACATACCTGGAGTATTGTTTTGTTTCATTCACACATTTGAGTAACTCTTTATCATTATTATTATTATTGTTATCTGTCACCATCTCAAAACTCAAAATGCTCTGTTCCTCCTTGTGTTGTCATGTAGTAGTAGTTTTCCAAGTTCTCAGCTCCTTTTACCATTTGTTCAGTAGAGATTGGTAATTCCAGGGCTGAAATGATCGAAATGATTCTAGTGAAGGTGTATGAAGTTTAAAAACACAGTGGAGCACTTCCTGTATGCGTGAATACAACATAACACAGCTCCTTTGTGATGAGGAAACACTGTAACATAGATCAGAAAATAGCATAATATGGGCCCTTTAAGACTTTTTAAAAGACTTTTTAATTATCTGCACTGTATTATGGAACACTTTTGGCAAGTCTTCTTGGTTTCTTATGTTATTAATTTGCGGTTCTGTTGTTATATAGATCTATATGTTTGGGTTGTCTCCATTAAATTAGCAGTGACTGCGTTGTAAGAAGGGCAGCTTGTAAAACTGGAGCAGGGCCAAGAACAATATAATCCCGACAACTTTTGTTATTCTGTGGGATACACGCTAATGCTACTGACAGATTTTATCCTTACTTATAAAACCCATATCACAAAACCTGACTGAAATCGTATTAATGTTTAAAATACATGGTTTCCACGGTGACACCAGAGTAACCCCCTGTCTCTCGTACTCTTGTTACTCTACATCAGTGACATGACCTCTACTGTACTATCCCCGTGCTGCACTGAAATTATCCGCTTCATGGGAACGGACATTAAGGAAGCAATAAATATTTGATGCTTTCTTTATTTGGCCTTAAACACGCCTCATAGATTTTTTGAAACTGCTCTAATTGTCAGCAGTGAGTAAGGTTGACAGGCTGGTTCATAGACTGTGTGAATCAATGGCAGGTCAGGCTGGCTGCTTTCGGCTTAAATGTGTATTTTCTGGTGCAGGGTCCGTCAAATGCTTTTTTCCATGGAGATGTTGTTGCTTTGTCTGGAATGTTTTGCAGTATGGTATTAAACATTTCCAAGCCAGACCAATTTACAGGTTAGACTTCTGGAGAGGCAACCCCAGTCAGAATGTCTGCTTCTTGTAGTTTTGCTGAAAAAATTTAAGGTAAAGGTGTTTAATGTCATATTGTGGAACATTCCAGGAAGAGTAATGGCATATCCGTAGCAACAAGCAGGTGACAAACTCCCATCCAAAAAGTTACGCAACTTTAACTTTGGTCTGCAAAAACATCAAAAGGAATAATTTAAAAAAAAAAAAAGCCTTGAGGATTGTGAGGGCAAAAACTGTAGGATTGCACTGGGACAAAAATATGACAAAAATAATACAAAACAGGATGTAGAAACAGGCCAAGAAATGTACTGAAAAAGACAACAATGAAAGTATAGCAGGAACTGTGCGCCAATGGTGTGCTCGCTTGGGTTGCCAGATTTATCGCCAAAAAACAGGCCAAATGCAGATATGTGGGATGGACCTCCTGGCTCGGTCGCAGCTCAGCTCAAGTGACAAGATTTCACTGTATCTGGCGAGAAGAGGATGTGAAAGAAATGATGCGTGGAAGCCCTCAGGGAGCCATATTTGTTATGCACAAAGTAGGCTGTGTCAAAATAAGCCATGCTCCCCGTTAAGGGATATGTGGTGTAAATATATATAGAGCATATCTCAAGGAGGCTGTGCTCTGTTAGAAATACTGGAGAAACACTAGTAAGGATACTTCTGTTCAATGGACGTCTACTGGAGATACTCTGCTTTTGCCTGCCTCACGTTCTTTATTATCAGATCTTTATGCATCAAGTTAGACAAAAACAGTTCCAAAATGATGAAGAATTGTGGCTGTTGCCATATAATTCAAGTTGTTCTATCTTTTGGATGTTCAAAAGTCCTCAAAATAGCCACTATATTAGGAAACTGAGAAAAATAAGTTTAGTTCAAGGGATAGTTTGGAACTTGGGCCATAGGACCTTTTCTAGTGAGCCAAAGTGTTGGAAATGTGTGGAGACACTTTTTAAAATATTCCATCCAGTCCTTGTATTTGCAAAGGTCACTGGTCATAGGCTACTGCATGTCAATGGCCATAGTTAGCCTGCCACTAAAAACAGTCTTACCCACTCCACACACCCGAACTATCGATGTAAATGGCTGTGTTGATAGAATTATTTTAGAAGTAAAACTAACCTTGCATTTGAAGGATTTATGTCTGAGCAGCAGCAGCGAGTTGTACTTCCTGATAGAAAGCTCAGCAGCGGCAGACTGATATGTGAGAAAACAGTCCCTCAACATGCGACAATTCCTGCGATGCAAGGTTAGTTTTATTTTAAACATTATTCTATCAACACAGACATTTACATCCACAGTTTGGCGTTATAACTGATTTGCTTCGGGTGCTTTGTGGAGTGGGTAAGACTGTTTTTAGTGACAGGCTAACTATGGCCATTGACATGCACTAGCCTAGCATCAGCGATCTCTGCAAATACAAGGACTGGATGGAATATTTAAAACTGTGTCTCCACACGTCTTAAACACTCTGGCTAACTAGAAAATGAGGTCCTATGTCCAAAATTTCAGACTGTCCCTTTCAGTCTTTATTTGAAGAGACAATGACAGAGACATTAAGCTCATAAAAGACTGAGATGTTCCGCCCCAGATTATAGCTAGCGATCTGTAGTCTCTGATTTATTGAAGGTGACAGCGATTTATGACATATAAGGTTCAAAAGCAGTTCATTAATTGTATCAGATTTCATCCTGCTGTTTTAGCAATCTAAAGTCACGCTATGCCTCCTGTTAGCTATAGCTCTGTTGTGATAGCAGCAAGGTATGACATTTATCTTCCTTATTTTTTCAAGTCTTTTTTTTTTTGTTTTTTGCAGTATTTAAGTTTTTTTAATGCAGTGTATTTGCTCAGATAAGGCAAGAATGAGGAAATTCTGCAGCTGTGTGCGTGTTTCTGACTTATGCGTTATGCACCAGTCGATACAATAACAACGATTTTAATAAGAGCATTACAGAGGAGGAAAAATCTGATAACGCCATGACAGTAGATCATCATTATGTATCAACAGTTGTCTTAAGAATAACACACTGCAGCCTGCCCCATGTGGAAATATCAATAGCATAATCAGATTTTGCTCTGGTTCTCCTCAAAACATAAATCTCCATGGAGACCTGGCATTAGTAACAGAGTTGCATATAACAAACAGACTTCCTCCTCGGAGAATTGCTTCTGAAGCCAAACCACAGTCTTCCCCAGTCGCTAATGTAAAAGCCATGTTGGAATGTCGGAATTCCCTTCCCACTCTGGAACAGTCCTCCACTCGCTCTGTTCCACGGGACTTCTGTGACCCTCAGTCTGTTTACCAGATACGTGCTTCAATAAACATCACACTTGTTGAGAGAAGGAAGACAGAGGGAGAGAAAGAGAGAGAGAGAGAGAGAGAGAGAGAGAGGGGAGAGAGAGAGAGGGGAGAGATAGGAAGAGATGGAGAGATAGAGACAGAGAGATGGAGAGAGAGAGAGAGAGAGTAAGAGAGAGATGGAGAGAGATTGAGAGAACGAGAGAGAGATGGAGACAGACAGAAAGAGATGGAAAGAGAGAGAAAGAGAGAGAGAAAAAGATGGAGAGATAGAAAGAGATGGAGGGATAGAGAGAGAGATGGAGAGATGAGAAATAGAGAGAGATGGAGAGAGAGAGCGATATGGAGAGAGAGAATACATGGACTGAACAAGAGAGAGATGGGGAGAGAGAGAGAGAGATGGAGAGAGCGAAAGAGAGAGATGGAGACAGAGAAAGAGATGGAGAAAGAGACATGGAGAGAAAGAAATGGAGAAAGAGAGAGAGAATGGAAAGAGAGATGGAGAGAGAGAGAGAGATGGAGAGAGAGAAAGAGACATGGAGAGAACAATGAGGGAGAGAGAGAAATAAATGGGGAGAGAGAGATGGAGAGAAAGAAAGATGGAGAGAGAGAAAGAGATGTAGAAAGAGACATGGAGAGAACAATGAGGGAGAGAGAGAAATAAATGGGGAGAGAAAGAGACATGGAGAGAAAGAAATGGAGAAAGAGAGAGAGAGAAAGGGAGAGAGCAAGTGAGAGAGAAAGTGAGAGAGAAAGTGAGAGAGAAAGTGAGAGAGAAAGTGAGAGAGGGTGAAAAGCCAAAAGAACTGACCTTTGCATATTTATGAATTCTGATCATTTTTTCCAGTTTAAAAATATGCAATACAAAATGTTGAACGCTGAATTGTTTTGAAAAAATTAGGAACAAATCAAAATCAATAACATGCAAGTGAAATTATTTGTATCACATGCTGCAACTGACATTTTACAGTTGCACCACATCTAAAATACATGGCAATAAAGACAGCGGAGGAGAGACAACTATTTATGTACAAGATTCTTTAGTTACTACTTTGATCAGTCACTTCTACTGCATTTTGATTTCCAACATGGCTACATGTCCTACATAGAAGAACATTATATTCAACAAAATAATGAAAGCTACATGTTGCAGTTTTTTTTTTTTTACAAACATGTTGCTCACATACAACTGGAAATAGTCTAGTTTAGTGTAAAGTTTCCTGGGCTAATAGTTTCACAAAATGGCTCTTGAGAGAGTTGAGAATGACCTTTTGAGTGCAAATTTCTCAGTGTTCCGAGATACACAGAAGATTTATGTAGTTAGAAATATGCACAGTTTGTACGACCAGACAATACCCTCTCATTTCAGTGAGTGCAACAAAATTACACTTCCACCAATTGGACTTTTTACTGAATTCCATGTGTCTGAAGTTGCCATTATTTCAGAAGATTTACAAGTTGGCAAAGAAAGACGATTATCTCTTTGTTCTCATGTGTGGATGAGCTGCGTGTATTGGCTGAGGAGTCGTAATGTAATACCTGTAATCGCTTATTGTTGATAAATGGATAAAGCTGAGTTACACAGGGAAGAGTGTTATTAACCTTTGCCGTCCTTAAAATTACAACACAAAGAGAAGAAACAGCCCAAACAATTGTGAGAAGAAAGACTGTGCCAGTGTACACGTCTGCAGGTTAATTATAGGTTCTGTTTCAAACGGAGACAAAGTGCAAAGAGACATCCTTTTATACTCTGAGCTCACTGTGGCTTTTGTAGAACCAGCTCTGTTCTTGTTCTTTTCATGTTTAAATATACTGGGAAAAGTTTTAAAGAGTACGCAGGCTTAATTTGAGGAGAAAAGGAGAAGGTACAGTCACACCGAAGATACACACCAATAATAAAGATATTGTTGTATAGGAAATCAAGTTTTTATCTTTGAATTGTTTTAGTGAATTTTGGCCATTATCTTGAATTCTACATCTTTTTATCTGACTGTCCAGGTACAAACTGCACATCTAGCTGACTACAATTTAAAGGTCCTGTATTATGCAAAATTTACTCTTGTGAGCTCTAAGCCATGTTAGAATGTTGTTACCTCCTCAGAAACATACCTGGAGCAGTGTTTTGTTTCATTCACACGTGTTTGAGTAACCTTTTATTATTAGTGTGTCTACGTCTCCAAATGCTCTGTTCCATCTTGTGATGAAGCAGTATTTTTCAAGTTAAGTCCTACCTAAAATACCTTTTACCTTTTGTTCAGTAGAGATTTTGCAATTCCCAGGCTGAAATAAACCAAATGACCTAATCTAGTGAAGGTGTATTGAGTTTAAAAACACATTGAAGCCCTTCCTGACATACCACATGACATCACAGACTATTTTCTGTTTGAGAGAACAACCCAGCCTTAGTATGCAGAGTTTGTGTGTTTATGTGAGAATGAAACAAAATAAATAATAATAAAAAATAAAAATACAGTGGAAAACTTCCTTCCCTTCATGACAACACAAGGTAGAACACCTTAAATATGTAGGGTTTACAGCTTAAATATGCAACTCCAGGTACATTTGTGATGAGGAAACATTATAACATAGATCAGAAAATGGTGTAATATGGGCCCTTTAATATATCTCAGTCACATTTAAAATCTCATAACATAAAGTTATGTTGAATAATTTTATTGAACTTGGACCATAGTCATACAGTTAGCTATACAGCTACACTATAAGGCTGCATAATATATTGAACTAGAATTGAAATTGCAGCTATTGACAGTACTCTGCAATTAACAAAATACCCTTTTTTATTTATTTATGTTTCAGTATCTGTAGTTTAGACTCTATAAATCTAAAATGCATGGGATTCTTGTATAAGTTATCAGTTTGTTTCACAGTCCTCTAATGTTCCTTGAGTTATTTACAATGTGCACAGTGAAACCTTCTTTTTAAACAACAATCAAAAATATGTTTTTTTTCCCCCCCGTATCCTGCTACCATAGTTCAGCATGTGCAGTGTTCTGGCTTGACTCTATGATATTCTGAGAAAAGTAAACTAAAAGTTGATTTTAGATACTAAATCCAATGTTGCATCCTTTCTTCTTGGCTCAAAAATGTTACTTCAGTTCTACTTCTTTTTAAGTTTTGACCTTCACAACTCCATCCAAATTTTCTGCGTATGATCCCAGGCTTGAGTACATGAGACAAGGAAGAGCCTCCACATCCCAGCAGCAGAGATCAGCCTGCCCTCTGACTTCCAGGCAGTTTACAAGCGTCATTAGCGGGCCAAGGATCAGGGGCCAAGGCCATAAATCACTCCTCGAACCGTCCATGTAGGAGGAACACAGCTCCCCGGCCGTAAAAAATGAAAAGAAAAACACACTTGGAGACTTGACAAGAAGCTAAAAGCAACTGCATCCATCACTGACAAAGAGTAAGTCACTATGATAATCTCCAGTGTGGTAGTAAATAATGTAGCAACTTGGCTAATAGCAATAAGACGAAAGGTTCTGGGAGTTGAACACAACCAGATCCTGATGTGATTATTGGGCTAAAATTCCCCCCAAGGACATGCATTACCCAGCGTAAATAGTCAGGAGTAACTCAATAGGGCAGTGTGCTCTCCTCTCTGCTCATACTGGACCTTGTATTCATAAACCTTATAGAGGAGAGAGAGATTTATTATAACGGCAACAAGTGGGAGCCAGATCGGAGCACAGGTCAGGGACAGGCAGGGGAGAGATGAAGCAAAGCGTGTATACAGCCATAAATTGTTAGGCTGGTTGTGCCCAAGTGTCAAGGATACAGACGTAGCCATTTCTTCCTGCAGGATTTGTACTTAGTCATCAGTGGAAGTATTCGTGCCATTTTGTTTGTTTTCAGGTCGAGTGGATGAGGAAATTACAGGTTTGGGGGTGAAAGCTTTGTTGTATGTTGGCGAAATGCAAATGTGTTTCTTAAAGGTGCATGTTGTAACATATCTGATGGAGAGTCCTCTACCTGCTTGTCTCCATGAAGATGTTTTTGCTCCGTGTGGACTGCTCTATTGTTGGGCATTAAACATATCTCTAAATGGTAAAAGGTCACATTTTTATACAGCACTTTTCCACCTTTAAGGGCGTTTTCACACCGACAGTATTTGGTGCGCACCAAACGGTCCATTCGAACCAAAAGTGGTTAGTTCGGTTCGTTTGCGTTGGTGTGAAAGCGTCAATCGGACTCGGACCCGAACCAAATCAAGCGGACCGAGACCGCAAAAAAGAGGTGGTCTCGGTCCGCTTGCATCCGCACCAAATGACCAACTTTGGTGCGGTTCCTCTGGTGTGAACGCGAACCCAGGTCCAAACCATAGACAGTATGGACAAACGGACTATTCGAAATGCATCATGGGAGGGAGACGCGTCTCCTCTGCCTGAAATGACGCGCTGTACGACTCCAGCGCAGTAACAGATTGTTGTCCAGACGCAGACGCGATTCATTTTCGAATTATTTTACCAACGATGGCCAATACAGAGAATGTAACACACGAAGATCAGAGCAAGTATCAGTGTGCGAACGTGTGGCTCCAGAGTGAGTCAAAATTGGGGGTGCGTAAGCCTGTTCGGGACCTACACGCACAGAGACGACCCGGTGTTCCCCCGTGATCACACAGCAACCAACATTTGTTATTTTAGGCTTTAATTAACCAAATAATTTTATGGCAATAGGCAATCGCCCATTCAATTGATACAACTTTAAAAAGTCCCTGTTTTTAGCCTAGTGTGAGAAATACAGTCGGACTAGATCCAAACCAGAGTCCCGAACCAGCGGGGGCAGCTCCGGTTCAGGCCGGGCTCAGAGGAGCTGGAGCGGGGAGC
Source organism: Boleophthalmus pectinirostris (assembly GCF_026225935.1). Taxonomy (NCBI): domain Eukaryota; kingdom Metazoa; phylum Chordata; class Actinopteri; order Gobiiformes; family Gobiidae; genus Boleophthalmus; species Boleophthalmus pectinirostris. The sequence continues at coordinate 19,366,429 of NW_026571473.1, forward strand.
CTCGACCTGAGGAAGCGCTTTCCCCGGGAAGAACCAAATGCGCCAAGGACGGACGCTCAGAACAACATATAACAAACCAAACTGGACTCACGCTTCTGTCCGGATGCTGCACCACCTCGGAACCAGCCGTGGTTCTTGAGCGCGGAGAACAGGAGCAGCGCGCCCGGACCTGTAGTCCACAGCGCATTCTTGCTTTTCTCGCACAGAACCAGCGCGCAGACGACGGAACGTACGCGCTCAGACCCAGTCATTGCGCACTGGTCTTGCTCGCCACCGTTTGGAACCAGCACATGGAGGATGAAGCCTCCGGACCATCTGACCAACGAGCTTGTAACAGAAGACCAAGGACCAGACCCCAGCCCCGTCCTGAGGAGCTGTTGGCTGCTGCTGTTACCCGAACTCTGGGCTGATGCGGTGAGTTTGTACAAAGTTCTACATGTTGCTGTTTTATGAGTTCATGGTGATAATTTGAGATGAGGACGGCCCGTGGTATTAACAGGAACATCGGTGTTGATAACTGGAGTATCGCTGTTTTACCGGGAAACAGAGACACGTGAATCGAACCAGTTTTGGTTCGTTTGCCGGTGTGAACGCGGACCACACTGGAGTGTATTTGCTACATAATAACAATTTTATTGCCTGGTGCGAACCAAATAATCGAACTAGCGGTGTGAAAACGACTAAGGCACTCAAAGCACTTTACTATAAGGAACCACTCACCCATTCACATACACACTCATACACCAGTGTACGCAGGTTAAGGGTTAAGTGCCCAAGGACACAACGGCAGCATTCATCTGATCTGTGGGAGTTGGAATCAGATCGGCAATCTGTGAGTCAGTGGATCTGGCTGCTCAAGCGATGATATTTATGTCGCGAGAGTGATTTGAACTGCCAACCTTCGGATCAGTGGACAAACACTCTTACCAACTGAGCTACTGCCAACCTCTATGTAGTTCAAATCTGTGGAAAGGTGACCAGGCTCACAGTAGGAATACATGCAAGGTATAAAAACACCTGTAATTTAAAAAAAAATGCAAGAAAGATCATCTTCATGGATACAAGCAGGTGGTGAAAAGTTCCACAGTGCACTTTAATAAAGTAATTCTATATCATTTATTCCTATTTTGTTACTTTCACAGTCTAAATTGGCTTACTGTCACTATCCATAACAACCTCCCACCATTTGGGCTACACCATGAGCTAGTCAGTAACCATAAAGGTCCTACATTATGACAAAATGTAGCTTTAAGACATGTATGTTAGTACTAGAGCCCGACCGATATATCCGTTGGCCGATATTATCGGCTGATATGGGCACCTCGAGGCATATCGGCTATCGGCCGATATGCTTGCTGATAGGGGCCGATATTTCATGTGGGTATGTGATACGTCGTTAAAAATCTTAGACTCTCTACATTCTGTTCATTTAATCCAATTTACAGACAGATAAATGTCCTAATATGTGACTCCACATCAGTATTTATCTACGGAGTCATTTATCCGTGCGTGTGTCCGTATTGTCCCTGAACACACCATAGAGTCGCGTCACTCACGTGCGTTTGTTTACATCCGCAGACACAGATCCAAACATTGAGATTGTATTCTTTTTACGGACAATCGGTTTGAGTCTGGATTAAAAGGACATTTATTAGTGCAGATTTGTGATGTGAGGAGGAGCCTGTATGAGCGGTGAGTGTTGGAAATATGTCGACTTTGAAGCTAGTTTTAGTCATTCGTTATGGGTTAGCTGCTGTAGCTCCCGCACATAAACAGACTGTTTTCTATTGGTCTGTTCTAAAGTGACTATATTGGCCGTATATTTGTTACTGGACCTGTATTGATATGTAAATGAGCTGTGAATAGAGGTGTGAATTATGACATTTGCGCATATAATTAATTACCGCGGCGCGCAGCATTTACGGCTAAAGGCTAATAGCGCTACTTTATTTACTAGTTATGGGTCCGTCGCGAACGAAATGACTCTTAGAGCCGGCTCTTTGAAGGGAACGACGGGAGCCTGATCCTTATTGGGAGCCGTGTTTTCTCTTTCTCTCACTTTTTTTCTGTTCATGCCGCGTGCAGACACGTGGTTTGACAGCGGCAGCGGCTGAAAACGAAACTTTGAGAAATTTGCGTGTATGTAGGATTAAAAAAAAAACAAAAAACGAGCATATTTGGCTGTAGTTTTAAGCATAAAATAAATAAGTCCTGGTTTAGACCTTTTTCCAGTCCTGGTTTAGACCTGGTTCAGTCCTGATTCAGTCCTGCTTTAGACGTGCTTTAGATCTGCTTGCAACAAAACAATCTGAAGAGCCGCTTGGGAGCCAAAAGAATCAGCAGCTTTTAGTGAGCCGAGCCAAAAGAGCCGGTTCTCTAAAAAGAACTGGAATACCCATCACTAGTGTCTAGAATGTGATGCAAAAATGCCATTAAGTCAACCTACTGTCTGTAAATATGATGTAAAGAGGCAGAATAACAATAAATGTTGCCTAAATAAACCCAATTTAAAATCCACCAGAGCCAAACCTAAGTTTTTTAAACAATTCAACATTTACAGTGAATTTTTACATCACTAAATATATCGGCGATTATATCGGCTATCGGCAGCGGCAACTCCCATTATATCGGTTTCATATCGGCCACAGCAAAATCCATATCGGTCGGGCTCTAGTTAGTACCTCCTCAAAAACAGACCTGGAGTTGTGTTTTTCATTCACACGTTTGAATAATCCTTTATTTTTAGTCCGTCTATATTCTCCAAAGCTCAAAATGCTCTGTTCAGCTTTGTGATGTCATTTAGTGGTAGTTTTAAATTTAACAGCCACCTCTTACGTTTGGGAATTCCAGGGCTGAAATCATCCAAATGATTCTAGTGAAGGTGTATGATGTTTAAAAACACAGTGAAGCACTTCCTGACATACCACATGACATCACACAGTGGAACAGAGTATTTTCTATGTGAGAAGAACTCAGCCTTAGTATGCAGGGTTTATGTGTTTATGTGTGAATGAAACAAAACACAACTCCGGTTTTTGATGAGGAAACAACATTATAACATAGAACAGAAAATAGCACAATATGGGCTCTTTAAATAGTGTTAGTTTCATTCTCAGCATCTGACAACAGATATTCCCCTAATAAATTTACATTGTAACAATACCCTAATAAAACTCCTGATGCTTTTCCATAACAGTGAAGGTAGCAAGCCAGTGACAGATTTTCCCCATAAACCATCTCGCCCACATTCACAAGGCTGATTTTTACTTTTGTCTCTATCTGAGTGCTACATAAAGCCGTTCCTTGAAGCATTTACAAGGTCAACCTCTCAGTCCATTACACCGCTAATGCACAAAGCTATATGTCTGATATGTTTGATCCAGGCCATAAGAAAACTGAAGAAAACTGCCTATGCATTTCTATTTGCAGTAGAGAGAGCTGAGAAAAGAAAGAGCAAATGGGCTGGAGGTCTGCAAGTTACACATCCACAAAGACTCCTCTGAATCCTAATAGTGTTTACCTGGGGGCTTTTACCTAGCGTTCACACAATGCCATAGAGCCATTTGAAACAGCCGTAATGTTTCAACTGTGGATTTCCAATACAGCTGGAGGAAAAATAATTCACTATTACATAACCAGCAATATATGCAAGCCAGAAATGTCCCCCAGCTCTGCCCGTATTTTTACTTCTAATGGTAAATTTCTCACACAAAAATTGACCTGTCGAATATTGCAGCAAATGCTCTCATCAGTAAAAGAATCGAAAAGCTATTTCCTCTCAGCAAAACCACAAATCTGACAGAATTGTGTCCCAGTGGAAGGAAGGCTGGAGAAAAAATGACTTGGCTGAAAATATCCACTAAAGCGCTCTGTAATGCTATCACGGGTTTGTCTGCCTATTACAATCACGACTTGGTATGCTATTACCTGTAATACACTGAAAACAACAATCCTGAAAACCAAAACAAATAATGGAAACATAAATGTTACTTTTCTGATAAATTAAATCCACATTGTAAAAAAAACAAGACACTCACATTGTCTGCTATGAAAATGGTATGTGTGTGAATGTTGGTCGTGCTCAAATTGACAACTTCGCTTCTGTCAGTCTGTCCCAGGGCAGCTGTGGCTATAGTAGTAGTTTACCACCACTGGTACGGAGTGAATGAATACTGCACTGTAAAACACTTGGAGTGTCTTGAAAGGCACTATATAAATCCAATGATAAATAATTAATTAATTACTACAATCAACATTTGATTTGAACATGTGTACCTCTTAACTGTAGAAACACAGAGGCAAAGTTTATGAAATATTTGACACCTGAATAGTTTTAAAAGTTTTAATATACTTAAAAAATTACTATGACTAAACCATATACTGAAATCAGTATTGAGTATTGAGAAAAAAAAGTACAACAACACTAGTCTCTACTCCATATTTATTTCCATATGTATTTAATTTCCTCTTCTGCCACGTGCTGTCCATGTCCCTCTGAGTGTGTCTGCTCCTTCTATTACCAGTGGCTTTGAATGTCAGCACACACGGGACGCACTCTGCAGACTGTGGTGTCACTCATGGCTCTTCTCCTCCTCTTGACAGCTGAGCATAGCGGGCAGCCTGCACAAAGCCCCACACGCTCCTCCTGTGTGTAGTGAGATCCTAAGTCCAAACAAACCCAAGTAAACAGAAACGCGCATTGACAGCACACTATCGGTGCATTGCAGGCATAACTCCCGGGCTTGGCTGGCTGGGTGCGAGTTTGATCCCTCTCACCGTGTCTGAGAAGCATGTTAATCAAGGGAGGAGTCTGCCAACTCATTCATATACAGTTATCTCCTACTTGCTTTGTCAATGTGTGTCTGTACTTTTCTGTATCGCCCTATTTTCACCCGCCTCATGGTAAATTCGTCCACATGCATGATCAATGGGTGCTTGAATTGCAGTGTCCTGGGAACCCATCTTCAAATCATGAAAGCAAGATCTGGTCCAGACAACATTATAGCTGGAGTTTCTTGTGCATGTTTCAAAGTGATGGGGGAAAATTGATTACCCATAAGACACCCACCCAGGCCACCCAGGCACACAGAGAAAAAGAAAAGAACATTAAACTCCAGACAAAGAGAGTGAGAGTGTTAGCCCCTCAGCCATGTCTGTACAGTGTAATGAATTAGTGTTGTCTATGCAAACAGGCCCAAAAATACTATGGAGACACCAATACTTAATCAGCCAAATTATCACTCTCAATGTGTCTACGCTGTGAATGTTAGCTGGGGCAAACATCACAATGTCAGTCAATTTTTCAATTTAAAATAAATCCTGAAATATTTTATTAGTGACAAATAAATCAGAAAAACTCCAGATTGAATTCCCTCGTAGCAAACCTTCTCCTTCATTTTTATGCATCTGCCCCTTTAGTGGTATTAGGGCCTGTCAAAGATGGAGTGGTTTATTTAAAAGGCTGTGGCGGCAATATCTCTCTTTCTACACACCTTATGGCTTGGCATTTTACCGTCCTCTCCTCCTGGGCTTCACTCTGTGTCTATGTGTAAGTGGATCTAGTATAAGAAGCGCAGAGCGGGCTGTGAGAGATGGTGTGGGTTTAACAAATGAGGCAACAGAGACGTATCAGACGACAAAGTGGAAGGAAGTGCGGACTGAGGATATCGCTGAGGTGTGTTTAGAAGATGGGAGTTGTGAGCTGTAATTACTAATGGACAAGAGTGATATTAAAAATGTAATTTAGACAAAGCACCATAAAATCTGTAAATTCCATACTCAGGTCCCAGTAGGGCAGTGAATGTGTTAATAAACCAGCTATAATCAACCTTTTAGTCTTGATGACTGGGTCTCACATAACATCACAGTATTCTTCAGGCCAATAATGTTTAATACAGAGTGAAGCAGCTAAAGTTAATATAGTTAAAATGCAAATTTTTGTTGTAATAGAGCAACATCTAGAGTGTAATCACTAACTGAAATGAAAAGGTTCAAAATTTGTATATTTACCTTTTGGGTATTATGATATAGTCATAGAGAATTTGATGTTTTCAATTGGTACTTTGCAGTGACCTCATGCTGGGGCAGAGGTGGGGACTTGCAAGTCCTGACTTGCACTTGAGTCAGACTTGAGTCAGTATTTTTAGGACTTGAGACTTGACTTGATAAAATAGACCAAGACTTGGGACTCAACTTGGACTTGAAGCTCAGTGACTTGGGACTTGACTTGGACTTGAGCCCTGTGACTTGAGAAGACTTTGTGTTCTAACCATAATGATTCGCGCTAAGATCTTGACAAGACATTTAAAAAGGAAAAAATTAGCATTTCTACAACTCTTATATAAATACTCATATGTAAATATACCATGACTTTTTAAAGTACAGTTTAGCTTAAAATTCATATAAATTGCAAAAATCGAAGCTGTATTTGGTACATTGGTTTAAAAACTTGAAATGACTTGAAGCTCAAAGCAGAAGACTTGGACTTGACTTGGACTTATGGGTCAGTCACTCGAGACTCAACTTGGATTAGCTTGTATTTGACTTGGGACTTGACTCGGACTTGAGATCAAAGACTTGAGACTTACTTGAGACTTGCAAAACAACGACTTGGTCCCACCTCTGTACAGGGGTGTTCTACATGTATCTCTAATAGTGGAATGTTAAGGAGTTACCATGGTGACACAATGCATGTATTAGCAACTATTGTCAAAAATGTTCTAAGATTGTCTGAAAACTCAACAAAATGGAGTTAATTTTCAGGAGCCTGTAATCAATCTGAGTTTTTATGGTCCTGTCCTGGTGTTTGATTTTCAACAAAAAGGTGAGATTGACTGAAAACTGCTGGCTACTGCTAGCTTCTGACTGTAATGTTATTTGAGAGGGGCTTGTTTAACAGCATAAAATCAGCTCCCCTGTGGTTGCAGCTAAGTCAGTTCTTTATGACCTGATTGAGTTCAAAGCAAACACATATTAAAGTCTAATAAAGCCACAGACAGAGCAGAGCCTACAGTTAGTATCACACCCCCAAGAAACGTCAATAACATCAGCTGCAAAGTATCAATAGGGAAAACTGGCTCTTGTCCCCATCTGGAAGTTTGACATCATGACATTTTACCACCATTTCATCTTTCCCTGAGTACATCTTGTTTTGTTGTTGCCCGTTTTTTTGTTTTTTTTTTCGCCAGATGTTGTTAATAAAGTAGTTTCTTTTATCCAAGAACTGTCATGTAATTCATCGTTGAATTAACAATGTTATAATTACCTGCTATTTTTGACAGGAGAAGAAAATCATGTTAGTGTAATTATTCAGACATTAATAAAGTTTTAAGAAGCATCTCGAGGCATCATGTTCGAAACAAATCCAAACCAAAGGAGGACAAAATTATGGGATGACTAAAATCCCAACAAAAACACACGAGCATAATACAGCTTTCAATAGTAGACCAGCTCTTAATTTTAATAAAGAATGGCACAAGCTGTGAGGCACAAATTAAGAGCGCTGCCACTGCCTTGATGTGAAAGACCCAGACACACGGTCAAAGAAGACATGCTCTGGTTGATGGCCCCCTTTCTTTCTTGTCTTTCTTTTTTCTTTTTGCCCAGGGCTCCCTCCATCAGTCATGTTACACTTAAAAATAAATGCATTCACATGACACACTTCATAGTTAACATCTCAGCGGGGGGGTTCTTTGCTCATTCACCCAATAACTTCAACTCATATTTGCATAAAACAAGCAAGCCTCCATCCACCACTCACTTACACTGTCTGAAGGTTCCTCTACAGTGGCCATAAAGTACCTGGCGTCTTGTGCAATAGATCGAATCAATACAACCCCATTTCCATTTGGAAGTCAATGGCCCCTGCTCTGTCGTCAGATTAATTCTATAAACAAAGATGAAGTGATATGTCAGAGAGTCTGTGTCATTGTACAGCAAAGGCAAAGTGCTCACAGTGTGGAATACATGTTCAGAGTGGGCTCAAATTCACTTGATTCTCCTTGGAGATTGCCTGCAATGTTCCACCATATAGCATTAAAGTGGTTCTGCTGTGAGTACATTTTAAAACTTTCAGAACTTCCTTGATGTGAGTGGGCTTGCCTCTATTCAAATCTGACATAAAAGTTGGCCTGAAAGTGTCACCTGCTTGTCTCTTGATACGTTAAATGACATACTATGGAACATTTACTACACAGAAACAAGCAGATGACGCACCTTCAGAAAAGTGACTTGAAGTGCACCTTTAAACACAGATGATTATAAGATTTATATTATGTTAAGATTAGTATTCTGCCATGCCTGCTGAGACAAATTTAGATTAGGTGTCACCTTCACTGTTCATTTGAGCATTTAAAACCTCATAACAAAAACGCAGATTGCATTTCCCTAATAAAAACTACAGATCATGCAGACTTCCTTTGTACATGTGCTCTAGCGGATGGGTGGATAAGGACACTTTTTGTTCTCTGAAGAATAGGTAAAGTGCCTTGTCTATTGATTGGCTTTTCTCTGGGCTTTTGAGCAACAGGGTATTGGTATAAAGGCGAAACAGACAGCAGACAGACCCTCCCGCTGAGGCTGTTGACAGAGTATGCCATTTAAAAATACTGAGAAGAGGACAACAAGGCTTCAAAGCAAAAAAAAAAAAAAAACTGGGTTAGTTTTTTTCCTTCCATATTCTGACAAAAACTACAGCAAAAAGATAAGTCAGGGAAGGTTCAGGGGGGGTTTGCCATTTTCATGAAAAAAATATCCCAATGTTTTGTCTGATGTTCTTTGAGTTCTGAGACGTAAAGCATGTTTGCCAAATAAAACAGCTTCCACTTTGGCAGCCTGTAATGTAAATGCACTCTGTATGGGAGGACGCACAAGTAAAGAGAGTATATTTATATACTACAGTATAAACTATACTACCATAGTATGGTTACAGACTCCCACAATAGTGACATTTTTGTTCTTTTGTTCCAGTACTCACATCTTTTGTATAACCATTGTAATTGTGTGAGCAAGTTGAATTGAATAAAAAATGTGATTCATAAATTATTTTGTAAGGAATAAAACCAAGCTTTGTATGGAGTGAGTTCATTCAAGCAGCCTTCGTTCCCACTCATATAATTCAAACATAATCAGCAGTGGGAATACACAGAACAGAAGAAAGACATTGTATTGTTGGCACAAATTGGTGGGTAAAAGTAAAGAAATAACTGAGATAAGATATAACTGAGACATTTTGGAAATAAAAGATGTAAACATATTTAAGATGAGACGTTTGAGGCTATCTAATTTTATTACTTTGCCAGGAAAGCAATAACATCTCCAGAGAAAAGCATGGCATACACACTCCACCAGAAAAGTTACCTAATGCACCTCCAATATTATGATGTGACAGTGCATGGCCAATCTGGTATTATACATAACATTGTAAATTATTTAAACTTGTTCAACCACTTTATATGTCAGAGACTCATTTTCAATTGATATATTTGTTTACACTTAAGAATTTGTTATCTGTTACTGTATTGTAAATATTTGGTTGAAGTTGAAATACAATAAGCACACAACGGTTAGAAACATCACTGTGTGCAATGATTGATCGTACAACAACAAGCTCTGTTTATCGACACATACTTCACATGTCCCGGGGCCAGTGCAGGGTCCATATCAGCGGCTGCCCCTCTCCCATGCTCCCTCTCAGCGACCACATGAGAACAGGAGCCATTCAATATCCCACTAACAAAGGAGCACCGCCATGGAGAATAAAAGACAGTCATTATTTCATTTGGTGCCTAGTTAAGTTAAACAGTGTGATAAAGGCCCACCCTGACACTGCTGTTTTAATTTGAGGCCCATTTCCAAGCATTAATTACCATTAATATGTGGCATGGATTAACCAAGACAATGTACCACCTGATAGGCTCCAAAGGCCAAAGAAAAGTGGGTTGACTGAACAAAAAGAAAAGACGTTTTTTTGGAATTTGGTAGAGAGAAAATTAGTTGGAAATTTAGACATTCGGCCTGCAAATTGGAAAAGCACAGAGAATGAGCTAATTAAATAATACTGTATAATGTTAAGATAATGTTTTATTAATATGAGCCATAAATAAGATAATTGTGTTTTTTTGTATCTGTACTTTTACTTATAGGGGATAGGATATAGAGACATTTTCATTTAAAATTGTATTATTATTTTATATTATGCTTCTTCTGGATTCAGTGTTTAAGCAAAACTATTATTAAGCATTTATTTTAATAAGAAAAGGCTTAACATTACATATCTCAAAAGAAGAGAAAACATGCAGATGTTCTTGAAATTTTTCCCTCTGTGAATTTGAGTTTAACACCCCTATTCTACGTATAGCTTCTCTATCTCAATGGGGACGAGCAGACAATGTCACAAAGCTCTGTTCTCAGGTCAGATCTGTGGAGGAGGAAGCCCGCTAACAGTAAGAATGCATGTTTTCCAATATATCTGAGCAAATACCTTTATGGATAAATGCAATACAAGACAAGTTAATGCCTTAGCGTGGAACATTTCAGGCAAAGCAAAAACATCTCCATGGAAATGAGTCGCTACTCCACCCGCACCTTTAAGTAACAGAAATGAGTAGTTCCTACACCACTGACTAGAGGGCAATCAAACATATTACACTAGGGCACATGTTGCAGCCTTATAGCCAATGTATGAATTACATAATAAATATGGTAATACGAAACAAAAGGAGCCTCCCCAGGAAGTGCATAATTTCATTTGGAGGCCGAGGATGAGATGACACAGAGAGATAAAAGGGAGCAGAGAGGGCCTGGATTCAAACAGCTGGAGACTGCTGGAGAGATAGTGGTAATGCCTGCACTCAAGCTTAACTGTTGGACTCGTGACAAGATAAGGACAAGCATCACCATCTGAGCCCCCATTTTACCCAGCTTAAAGACCCCACACCAGTGTTTCCCTGTGCACAGCCCTTCTTCTTATCACACATATTGTTTAAAAGCACTCACGCCGAGCCAAATGATTACATGTTGGAGTTGAAAAGACAGGGGCCCACTCCAGAGTTCTCCATTAAAGTAATAGGTCTAATGTATAGTGGAGGGAACATGGAGGGTGCTGCAGTCTTTGAAATGGTTTCCTAATCATAGTGAGTCATGTTCAAGGAATGTTCGAAGAAAAATAAAAAGAAGATTGAAAAGGAGAAGAGAAGCCACAGAGGACTTAATTAACCTCAACATCCAAGTTTACGTCACGTTTGTTCACACTACTTTCTATCTCCTCCACTGTCAAAGCCTTTGCTGGTCCCACAATGCCAGCTGCTGCTATGGCAACCCAACAGATCCTAGCATAGATGTTTTGAATGTATGCATCCATGGACATGTGATGGCATGCAAGAGTACATGCTAGAGTTAACAGGGATACAAACGCCTTTGAGTGTGTTATCGTCAATAAAATGCCTTTGTTTAAATGGTTAATTACGTATAGGATTTATGTCTACTAATTTGGTCATCATGTTGTTTGAGCTTCTCCCACACATGTTCTATATTTGACAGTCAAATCATATTTGTAATTTAAAATCAATTGATCAATGCTGTGATATCTGCACCTTCATCTATTATTAAAAGGGATGTCAAAAATCAATACCCATATTTAGTAATGCTGAAAAAAAACTGATAAAATGTCACCTTTTCTGAATAGGTTAGAGTAATCTTTATCTGTATAACTGAGGTTTTGGAATTGCCAAGCATCAAACTAGACCTGTCACAATAACAAATTTTGAAGCACAATACATTGCTTAAGAAATTATAGATGATAAGTAATGATACTGAAATAAATTTATGCCACTGACACAATAACCCAAGAGCAGATTTTAACCATGAAAAGTATTCTAAATCTACAATAACGACTTATAAAAATTATGAATTCACCCTTTGACAGTTCAAATATTATCATATAGCCAAAAATAACCCAGTAGTGCCAAGAAAATGAACAAACGATCAATTTTGACCTTCCAAATAATATTGTTCCATCTACATGTATTGAACGATAAATCAATTTTGTAATTATCGTGACAGGCCTACATCAAACCTGTTATGTAATATTAAAACTGAGTTTTTACATTTTAGAGTTATGACAGTATATCCCTATTTCCATAAAAACAATCTCACTATCACACAGCTACATCATTGTACAGAAAAAAAAAAAAAAAACATTGTTCATACTAACTTCATGTAAGCTTCAATTTGTCCAGGTCATGGTACTATACAGATGTTTGTATATAATTTCTGTAATGACATGGCAATTTTGGTAAATGCTGTTATTTAAGCTGTAATAATATATCAAGTGAAAACTAGTTATTAAATTGTCTGACGCCCAATTATATCAACTAGAGTTTTGACAGTCAATTTACTTGACTGTTTTAAATGAACAATGCAGGCACAGTTGCTCGCAATAACAATAATAGCATGCTTCCCACACAAAAGTTTAGACCTCTCATTATTCATGAAACAGGCAGAAAAGAGATTCCCTTTCCCTTGGAGCCACATAGAGACACAGTACTCCAGTTTGGACTCTTTTGTGGTTTGAAAAAAGGGAATCGGAGCCCAGCAAAAGATCAGTGAACTGGGCAACTCAAAAGGCTGAAACCCCCAGGCTAAAAATACCATAGCCAATCATAAGTAAATCAGAAAGCAAGGATGTGAATGTAGATGTTCTTTGCAGGCAGCCACCCAACTCATTTGAGCAGGACCTAAGCTTCAAGACAGAATCCTTTATCCCCAAGACATGACTAGCAGGCACTTTGAAGGGAGTTTGAGTAATGAGGCTAACGCTATGTAACCTGGCAACATGCTACAGCGGCCGATGCCAAAAGATGTTGAGCTACGCCTCGGGCTGACAGCAAGGGAAGACTATCCACTCAATGAACTCCAAATATATTTTCGCAACATACCCCAGTGTTTACTCTATACTGCCAGCGAAGTTAATATGTGGCTGAACAGATGTTGTGATACATTCTTTATTAGTTTGGCTGAGTTGTCGGAGATGAACTTATTGGACAAGGCCAGTAGTAGTTTGTAATGATCAAAGATGACTAAACTTGTGGTGCTTGGAAAGAAGAAATGGAATTAAATATTAGCAAGTGCAAGATAAATTTAAGTTTGGATGTTATGCCAGCGCTGCACTAGACACAAAAACAAATCTGTCATAGTTCAGAGCATTCGTACTTTGGCTGTGAACCTACAGTAGAGAGTATTTGCTGGAAATCTTCAACTTTATTGAAGCTGTTTTCTCAAATGATGAAGAAACACATTTTTGCTCAACTGATCAAAAGTAAATGTGAGAGCTTCAGTTCCTGGTGTAACCTTGTACAACAGAAAACATCTTTTCAGTGGCTGCAATAACACTTTTCAAATGGGCTAGCTTGGATGTGTTGGAAGATGAGGCTGTAATGTAACACAACATATCAGAAACACATTATACAGTGACTAAAATTGGTATTGACATCCCTGCTGAAAAAGAAGTCCTGGAAAGCCTCTTGTTTTGTGTTGAAAAATGAGCCAAAACTCACATGGGAGAAATGTGTCCAGTTTCACAATCGATATGGGTATATGGGGATATGGGTAAGGATTTTGCCATTAATTATTTGGTAAATGTGACAAACTTTACTAAGCATATGTTTATTAGCCTGATTCATCAGTCGGTTTCACTCCGTCTGACCTTGCAGTGGTAGAATTCGAGAGTTCGCTTGACGGTAGGCGGGTACTTTTTAAAAATTTAACCAATCACTGCTATTTGGTCGTGACGTATGGAATGCGCCACTAACGGGGCTATTCAGACATATTAAGCTTTTCCCAAATCCTGTAGGAAGAAGGGCAATAACGCCTTTCCCCTTGATAAAACTCACCAAATATTCACTTTATTCCGGCTTTAAATTCTCATTGACAACACAGAATATATAGCTCTTCGCTGAATGGCTGGTGGCCGAACTCGAACTTCCGGGATTTCTGCCAACCGTCTAGTGTATTCCAATTGCTGACCTAGTTGCTGGAGAGAAAGGAAATTGAGCGGAGGCACTAGGTGGCACCAGCCTGGCCTGTTTATGATTTATCTAGAAAAACTGGATGGACAATTGGATGGACAATGGACAGTCATCCCATTAGTTTATGGCCAACATCACCCATCTCAACCAACACACTGCTTTTGACAGCAGATTCCTGCCTACTTTTATACAATTAGCTTTGATTTGTCTGCATGATTTACAGAACTTGATGATCACAGAAAGAAATGTACAGTTTTATAAAGAGCCGGAAAAGCCCTTGGATAAACTAACCTTATATATCGGCTCAAGCTCCCTCTTCTTCACAACCTGCACCAGTTGAAAACCACTTTGCAAGTCAATTTCCAAATGCTGGTGAAGTTAGTGAACTGGAAAAATAGGTGAGGCCAATTCTCTCTGATGCTCCTGGATGAAAGCCGTGCACAAGCATGTTAGTGTGTCCCCTCACTGGACAGCTGCCTAGCAACAGCCCCCCGAGTCCACAAGCGTAATCAGACATGGCGTCAATTAACACTAACATCGTAGGACGTCCCAAACACTTGGCCTGGACTTCAAGGAGCCGCGGAGGGAAAAGGACATGTGGGAGCCGAGTCGGTTGAACTAAAAGACAGTTGGGGTGTGTGTTGTGCGCAAGTCATTCCGTATAACAGGATTTCACCTCCAGAGAGACCCCCGCTGTGCTGTCAAATGTAACTCTTTTCACTTGTACAGTCACTGCTGTTTGAATAAATGGACATTCTTGAAAAAGAGGCTACATCCAATCTCCACAGGGGGACCAAAAGAACTGGGAGTGTTTAACAGCTGACCGCAAACAGTGGAATAGAGAGGTGGGAGGTGGGCAAACTCAAAGAGAGATTACAAAGGCTCAGGAAAGTGACTGAGGTGCGTTGGAAAGCAGGAGATAAGGGGGGGAATATAAAGTTGGACATGAGAACAGAGGGTTTATAGCTCACATGTTCTGGGTGAGGACTGGCTTTGGTCCAAGTGTGGTGTGTGTGTGGGTAGACTAACGATTGATGCTGGAACGAATGGCTGATTGGTGAGTCGTTCCCACGGAGTCACTGATGCCATGAAATATTCACCAGTCTATAATTCAAATGGTAAGTGATATGAAAGTTTGACCATATTTCATAATCAAATCACTTAAAATATACAAAATACAAAATCTATGGTGAAAAGTGATCTGAGACTAAAGTGCAGGCAGGCAAAGGTTAAATAAATTTCAGTAACATTGGTGATATTTTTAATGGTGATATTTTTAACTCTATAACAATAATGAGTAACAAAAATATAAAAATATAGTTATGTTTTGGTGTTTTCTGTATTAAATTCTATTTTGAAGTTCTGTTATAATCTAAAATAGTTTGTAGAGGTGCAAAGATATCCAAGTCTCACAATACAATATCATCACGGTATGAACCTCACGGTACAATATTTATTGCAATATTTTGTGGAGGCTAGCAAAACTATTAACATGTTACTTTTTCCTCTTAAAATGCCTTGACAAGACTTAATCCAAAGAACCAAGACTTAAAAGTGCTTAGAACTGTTATTTCTTCTTGTAGTTTACACTGAAATGGAGCAAAGGATCATGGTCTATGTAGTTCCTTCTGTCTTTTTTTTAGCTATTGCTGCACCATAACTCTTAATTTAAGCAAAGAGACTTGTAATTCGATATATTGTGATGGTCCCTGATATTATTGTGAGAACTTTGACGATAGAATATCATGATATTCCGGTTATTGTTACATCCCTAATAGTCTGTAAAGGCATTTTGAAAAAAGTGAGTGAGGACTTGAGCATAATAAAGTAGACTTTAGATTCTCCCAGATGACATAGGGTTCACTCCAACAACGTGCATTGGTGCTATCAAGAACGTTTGAATTAAAAAAGTATTAAATTTTTTACTTTTATATTGAAAACATGAGTTAAATCCCAACACCAAGTTTTACTCTACTCATTTTTTGTGAAGGAATATGTTATATAAGTATCATTAACTCTATCTTTAGGTTTGTCTGTGCCTCTGTCTATCCCTCCACACACTGGCTTCATGTGTTCTGCCAGGCTCTAACAGGTCTCCATTGATCATCATATTTCCTCTTTATCTTTAATCAAAAGGCCAGGGAAACTGTTGTTTAATTGATGAGTCTTTGCCCACTCACTAGCTCCCACAGAACCTGCTCTCATTCATAATGGATCACCCTCAGCTAATTATTCCAGCGCCACTCCACACACTTATATACTGTATTTAGACAAAGCACAAAAGTGAAAACAGGGAGAGTGAAAAAGAAACTGGCCAGCAAAGTGGAGGGTTACCAAAGCTTCTATAGAGCCTGTCTAAACTTTGGCAAAAACACCAAGAGATATTCAAGATATAGTGAAAGTGCCAGAGAAGACAAGTCAATGAAATTTTAGACAGAATAATGCATCAGAGGCGTACATATTTATTTATTTTTGCGTGCTTCTTCAGAAGAAACTTGAGAAAAGTGCTTCATCCCCCTCCAAAACAGACTAGTTGAACTCTTGGCAGGAGAGAAGGGAGAGAGGGTAGTTTGTGCTCAGATGGATGGAGAGCCTGTCTCTAATATGGGCCCATCTGGAGCAGGATTGACCTGTCAGCCCATACCTACCACAGACTAATACCTGCTGATAAATGGGATACGAGGTTCTGGGATGTGGCTCAGAAGTGCCTCCAAAAAGAGAGATGCAATATTAAGTATGGACAAAGGTGAGGTGGCCATTGGGAGATGTGAGGAGGTCCCAGCCGGCAAAACAGTGGATCATAAGAAAATGATGGTTGGTATGGTGACGGTGCCTATGTGATGGTTGGTATGTTGATGGCCACTGGGACCTTAACACATAAAAAAAACTCAGAGATAAAGTTGTTTGAAAAAAATAACTCAACACCACTAGAGTCTGCCTGCTCTGGATTGATCATGTGAAATGTTTCTAACAATTCTTTTGCCAGGACAACAATTCCCTTAAACTGTGAGGATCAACTTCTCCAAAAGCATGCACTAACACTTGTTGCATTAATTGGCCTCGTATGTCTCTTAAAGCAGCAGATGTATCTATTTATCTCATTTAGGCTGATTCTAATGGCTGCCCGCAAACAAATGATCAGATTTATTTGTTTTCCTACAGCATATAAAACAACTCCTGGATTAGTTTAACAAACCCAAGTGCATTATTAAATTAGATATGGGGATGTTTAGGGATGTGAGCACACAGCTTTCACAGCAAAGTCATTTATTCTTGTCCTAATGCTGCACAGTCCTTCATCATCTCCTCTCCACTTCATATTCACCGTAGCCTCTGGGTCTTTTTCACTCAAAATATGTTCAGAGAGCAGGGAGACAATGATGCAATGGAAATAAGCACTCCAATGCTCATACATATTCATAGACATAGATCCCTGCACTGACAGGCTGTGTGTTTAAGTAATGGTAGGAGCTTCATTAAGAGCACCAGCAGCAGATTAGCATGTTATGTTGTGCTTTTCCTTCCTTCCTCGTCCACATCTCCTCTGTGGCTCTGATTAAATGAGAAGCTCTCAGGTTTGGCTGGGCTCCAGCGCTGTTGGCCCGGGGCAGTTAGACCTCCTCCACATACCTCAGTTTTATACCTCTCTCCATTATTGTCTCCTCCTCTCCCCCTCCACTGGGACTTGTGATATTGGACTCAGTTTTTACCCAGAATGCCGAGTGTCTTCTCTCAGCCTGTGGTGACAGTGACCTTGGCTGTATGAGCTGAAATAGAATAAGATAAAAGTGTGCTGACCCTGTCTCCCATTACAGTCTAATGGTTTACATGGCACATTCCCCGTGAGATCTGAGGCTCACGGCATGGGGCAGGGTCAGGGGTCAGCGGGCGGCTGAGAGGTCATCGTAAGGTCATTGGTAAAGCCCACACTGCGTTTGAAGCTTCACTTAGCAACAATAAACAGAGCACAACTGTGCAGCACTTTCATCAAATCTCTTCCAGCACATTCCTCCCTCTCCAAGTCTCCGGAGCGCTGCCATATACATCAAACACAGAGAATTATTCTTCAGCTGCATCTGCAGCCAACAGCCGCTGATAAAGCTGTATCTGCGCTGACAGCAGGACACAAAAACAACTCACTGTGTTTTCAGACACTGTAGTAACCAAACATGGACCAATAAACACACAGAGCACCAGCTCATTTCCTAAAGACTGCTGTTGAAACACAACCTTCTGCAGAGGGTCAAATCCAACTTCACAATCTTCTCTGATCTTTGTGGTGTTAGTAATTGGAGCTGCCCATATTATTTCATTATGACAGAGTCTAATACGTCAGCATTATCAGGGCTATCTGATATCCTGCTCTACATTAGCATAGCTGCCAGGCAAGTGCACAGTCACCCATTTAAGTTGATCCTCAAAGCAGAGTTAGTGGAGCTTAGCAAAATTTTTTGATCCGTATTGCACTTTATGATTCTTCTAAAGTGGAGTGAAATGCAAATCAGAGGCTAAGATATAACAACCAAATTGGATTTGGTGGAAGAACATTATCAATGCAAATGAGACAGAGCAGAAGGGGCACTACAGTGAGCTAACAGGTGCAAAGCCACAAAATGACATCTTTTCAGAACTAAAACTAAAAGTTAAAGCAACAGCATTTTGTTCAGTTCAGTGGTGACGCAGCAGTTCTGCGCCAGAGAACAGCTCAAGGTTGAACAGTCCCCAAACTTTAACTAGTTCCTCTTTTTTCAGGGTCTCCTTTGGGGCCACACAGGCCACACAGACTGGCAGAGATAAGTATGTTGTAGAACTGGTGTAGAGGAGACAGATGAGACACAGGAAAAATAAAAATTAAAAAAAGGGAAAAAGGAAAGAACTCATCCTCATTAAAGTCAGGTTTGAGTTTTTGTTGTGACAAAGTGCTCTGCACGGAGTTAAAGGTCAGTCGTGCTCAGCACAAGTGATGGAGACTGTACAGTTACTGCAGAGGTTACAGAGGGCCACAGGGTGCTTGGACCTCTAGGTCAGGAGCACCTTTGAGGGTGTCATTTTCAAACAGAAAAACACTGTGCTCGTATTCAGCCTCAATCTCTCCTGTTCTTGGACTCCTCTACACACTTCCAGCTTGATGCACAGGTCCAGTCCTCTGGCACTGGTCTCAACTGGAGGCTAAATATAGTGAGTGAGGTAGAGCTGGAGGTATTATTATCACTATGAGCTCTTGTGTTCTTCCATAATGACCAGCGGCTGCACCTGTCTCTCCAGGCCAGCCCCCTCAGGTCACTCTAAATATAGCCCCCCTGCCCCTCTCCTGTGGCTCCACTACACACCACTGCACCTCGGCACTGTATCCTCCGCGCCCTGGTCTGGTGCAGGCCCAGTGCCAGGCCTGGCCCTGAGGCGCTCCAGGACCGCCCCTTTTATAGACACTTGATGACATTAGAGTGGTGGAGGGATCCAGTGGCTCCAGAGAGGTGCTGTCCGGCATTCTCCCTGTGATTATCACTGCAGTGTGGCATGTATCTGCTGCTGCCACACTATATTTGGACACTAACTACAGGAGAGAGGGATGCACTGAGCTTTCATACACTCACGGGGGTATGAGGAATTACCTTTTAATAACTTAGTTAATGATAATGTCTTAGTGCAGAGGTGGGGATTTATCAGTTTTGCTATGACTATATTTTTTAAGAACACAGTTTTAAGTTTGTTAGTAAGTAATTTATATGATTAAATGAAAGTACAGTTCCACATTTGTTTCAACATAAAATAACCAACCACTTAACACAAAACAGAATAATTTCTTAAAACAATTCAGATCATCAAACATGACAATAAAAAGCTACTTCTTCAGTGACTCTATGACAGAGGCAGTATTAAAGACTTGTTGAACATATTAATACTCAACAAAATAAGACATTTACTGAGTTTTTGTTTTGTTAACCGCCATTTTTGCCTTGAGAAACTGTCCAGAGCTGTAGGCTATAAAACATGTGTGCAAAGCACCAGAAGATGGACTTCAGAGGAATAAGAAATGGACTGATACAGAGAATACCGCAGAATAGCCCAGAGTCATCCCCAAACCTAATATCACCACACAAACGCCTGTCCGGGTTACTGACAATGGACCCAGTGTCACCTGCTTAACCCACACCTAATGCTGCTTATCTGCTCTGAAGCTCTAATGCGATCTTCTCTTTTGCTTTTACCTTCAGGCGTTACCAATCGCAAATCTGACCACTATTTTGCAGTAGTAAAAACTTTTGTGTGAAAAAGTGTGAAACAGTGCTTAAGTAAGTCAGTTTTTGTTTAAATTTTGACATTTACACAGTCAAATATTAAATATCTATCTGTATTAGGGATGGGCATTCGATGAAATTTTCTTAATCGATCATTGGAAGAATTAACGATCGATTATCGATAAATCATTAACGTTTTTATATTAAAATGATCATCATTATTATTACTATCTGCACTACTACTCTGCATAAATAAATTCAACTTTACGACATATAAACCGTAACGACTCTAGAGCCACATCAATCCATTTGAGATTATAATGTGTTTAATTCAGTTTTGCGCAACTCTCACAGAAACGAAACTTAAAACCGCATCGCTAATTTGCATAAACTCAGCAAAGATAAAACTACAGCTCTGTGTCGCTGATGCGGTCAACTTCTGTCAGATTAAAAGACATGACTCAATGGAATACAGGTTAGTGTGACCATATTTGCGTTTATCAAAACCAGGACACCGTACGGGGGGTGAGAGGTGGGGACTCGTCATCGACATTGCGCGACTCTCACCTGGCAAAGCTTTTTCCCACTGGACCCCGAAACATATGTGCTGCTTTGTACACTGTGCACATGGCCTCACAGTGTGAGGCCGTTGCATTCGGGACAAGTGTGAGGCTCACACTTGTCCCGAACGCAACGGAAAGCATGGAATTTCTTGTACAAGTCATCGTTAAATACGCATTTGTGCTTCGGTACGTAGCAGACTGACTGACTGTTTGTGTCTCGCTCCTTCTGAGTGCAGAGAGCGACATGTACGGACCCCTGTTTGGTCACGCTACACACAGCAACCTACACTCGGTTATGTTGATTAAAATTAACGTAATCGATGAAATTCTTAATGATCAATTATCGATTAATCGACTAATCATGCCCATCCCTAATCTGTATATAAATTTTACTGTATATAACCTCTGTATAGATACTGTCACCTGTTTGAATACTTGTAGTTTTCTCAGCTATTCCAAGTGGGAGGGAAATGTATGTGTATTTAGGTTGTGAAGAAAATATTCCTTTCATATTTTGGACCAGACACTGACATGTGTAAAGAGTCAAGAGGCACTGTCCCAATCCCACAGGAAACTCTGTTCTTTTTCCTGTCTTCAAGTGTAAAAGTTGATTAACTCAAGGCTGGGAAACAAAAGTCACTCTGCTTTGATATGCCTGTAGTTTTTGACTGGCTTGGGACTCTGAAAGGTCCGGTCTGTATGTGCTGTAAAAAAGAATAAACATGTCTGGATTTCATATCTCACCAGGCTTCACTCCAAATGGATTATTACTATTATGATCAATAATCATATAATATTTTTCCACAACACTAGCTATATATTCATGATTTGCCCAGTGACTTCAACACTTGTGCATTTCATTTCAAACTAGCTCTAATACCACATGAGCTTGTGATTTCTTGAATTAAACAGGGATGCACGTTGAACTTTCAAATGATCAATGTTCTTTAGACATCATGTAGGGGCGATGCAGGCTGCACCGTTTGGACCAAAGGAATGGGCCAAATCAGAGCGGTGATAAAACTGACTACACCACAGCGCGCTCTCTGGCCTTGGCTCCCTGTCTCCGTTACCCTGGAAACTGTTGTCCATGTAGGAAGAAGCAATTCTATTACAGCGGCCAGGAAATAGAACTATAAAGCATGACTTAACAGTTATAGAGCAATGCGCCAAAAAGGAGGAACGGGATAAAAGAGGAAACTATAGCAAAGATGAGCAAAGATTTAATAGTGATAAAAGGTTTGAAACAAGGAAACACAGACCCAGAAGATGAAGGACACACAGACTGGACTTAACACGAGGTCAGTCGATTTGTTGTGGTCAAGTAAAAAGTGAAAGTCGATGTCCTTACCTCAGCTTGAGGCTTTAGAAATGGGGCATGCCGGCGCTGCAGTCTAAACACAATCTGGATCTGAAAAAGTGAAACAAAACAAAGACAACTTCAGTACAGACAAACAGTCAGTCACAGACTCTAAACGAAACAAGGCAGGTGTTTCCACAGATTGTCAATAAAGTAATAAACAGGAACCTTTTCTTCTCCTAAGGATCAGTAATAAACATTGGATTTTTTAGGAAAGGGGGCGGAGCCAGTAATAACTGCACAAAATACATCCAACCTCAAAACCTTGTCTTAAAGTTGCATTGTGTACCGTATTTTTCAGACTATAAGGCGCACTGGATTATAAGGATTATAATGCTCCAACAATTCATCAAGTGGTACAGCTTCATATCTTACCAAAGTCGTACTAAAACATTTTGACAGATTTCTGAGCGCTGTGTACCATATAAAATTGGTTCAAGGTCAGTAAGCACAACCAGAATTAATACATAAGGTGCACCGGATTATAAGGTGCACTGTCAGTTTTGAGAATTAATGGATTTTAAGTGCGCCTTATAATAGTCTGAAAAATACAGTAACTTTTTTCTGTGGGGGGTCCTTTGAATGCTTTTCTCCATGGAGCTGTCCTTGCTTTGTTCTCTAATGTTTCACAGTATGGCATTAAACCTTTCTATCTTCATGGAGACTAAACCAGACCAAGTTATAGGTCAGATCTGTGGAGAGGCAACCTCACTCACAATCAGATTGCCTGTGTTTCGAGGCATTCTTGAGCTATTAAACCACCTGTAATTTAATAAATTGAAGGTAGAGCTGTTTAATGTCATACTGTGGAACTTTTGAGGCAGAGCACTGACACATCCATAGAAACAAGCAGGTGACGGATCCCCAACCAAAAAGTTACACAGTGTACCTTTAAGAAATATGTTATTAATCATGTAAAACAAAGTAAAACACAGGGACATAACGATAAACCAAGTTTGGGGACCCCTGTACAGAGAACAACATAAAAGCACGATGACATTGTTCTACTAGCTGAGCGAATAATAGAAAAAAGTGAGACAAATTCTTAAACATTTTACATTTTAAAAGGACACCTCATGATGTCCGTTTGTATCTAGTTATCTGGAGACTCATTTAAATTCAGCCCACGGCCTTCTAGTGGCTCTGACATGGCGGACAGCTAATGGACACTTGGCACAGATTTGATCAAAACCATGTGAAAGTGTCAGAGTGAGAAAGTGCCCAGGAGGCTGTTTAACCATATACCCCTGATCTGAGTAAGTCCCTTCATCTATTCACCATCCATCACAAACCACCTCACATTAACTAGTGCCCCTCACAATCACACAGCCCCTTTCACTCACTCCATCTGTCTCCTGTCTCATGCCCAAAGCTAAATCCACCCCTTTATTCTCCTCTACCCTCATTTCTTTATCCTTTTTGTTTTTTCATCATCTCAATACAATCTCCTTCTAGGCTAATGGAACGACGCTGTAAAGTCTGAAAACACTGACCTTAAATCCACTTTGAAAAGGCGGGTTCAGTGCAACTAAGGGACCATTATGAAGCCTATTATATTCAACGAAAATGAAATTAATAAAATAACTCATAAAGTCATGACCATTGACAAATGAACAGAATATTAGTAGAATTGGAATGATTTAAGAAGGTTCAGTAGGATCTAAATTATGAGCTACAACACTGTGTAGACTGTTGGTTTAGAAACAGAAGTTAAGCAGAAAAAATGTACATTCAACAATTTATACAGTGATTCCATTAAAAGAATAGACTTGGTGACTTTACCCCATAGTCTAAAACCAACCTGAACTACACTATACTGGCAAGTTGCCCAATGTATTACTGCAAACATTTAAAAGCAACAAGTTTTAAAAGTATCTCTATTGGCATAAAGCAGCGGTCGGCACTTGAGCCAGACTTGAGTCACTATTTTTAGGACTTGAGGCTTGACTTGATAAAACGGACTAAGACTTGGGACTCAACTTGGACTTGAAGGTCAATGACTTGGGACTTGAGCCCTGTGACTTGAGAAGATGTGATGTTTCTCTTAAATCATGCTTTTGAAAATACTTTTCTTTTCACAGTTGATAAATGTGGCGTTGAATTTTACAGGAACAAACTGAAACATGCCCCTCCCACTACTGTTTGAAACTTTGGATGGAACTGAAGTACTGTGATACTCAAATGTACTACAGTAAAATGCAGTACAATACAGTAATATACAGTATAAAAGAATAAAACAGAAGGAACTACAAACGTGATCATTCCATTTCAGTGCAGCCTACATGACAAAATAACTGTTATTTAGCACTTTTAAATCTTAATTCTTTCTATTCTGACCATAATAATTCACACTAAGACTTGTCAAGATGTTTAAAAAGGAAAAATTTACATTTCTAGAGCTCTTATATAAATACTCATATATAAATATTTCATGACTTTTTAAATACAGTTTAGTTTAAAATTCATATAAACTACTGACTGGTTTAAATACTTGAAATGACTTGAAACTCAAAGCAGATGACTTGGACTTGACTTGGACTTATTGGCCAGTGACTCGAGACTCAACTTGGACTTGCCTGTATTTGACTTGGGACTTGACTCGGACTAAAGGACAAAGACTTGAGACTTACTTGAGAAAACAATAACTTGGTCCCACCTCTGGCATAAAGTTCATCAGGCAGGTGACACATAGCATACATTACCAAAAAATGCCAGAAATGTTTAATATAGTCTAAAAACTCAAGAAAAAGTACAAAATGAATTTAAACAACACATTTTCAGGAGTCTGTGATCAATACGAGCATTCATGGGCCTGTTTAGGTGTTTCATTTTCAACAAAAAACATAAGAGTAACTAACCGAAATACTGCTAGCTCGCTCGTGACTGCAATTTTATGTGTGAGAGTCTTGTTTAAGCACACAAATCATCTCAAACCAATTCAGCTCTTTCTGGTTTGACTGTGTTAAAATAAAGCTTAGATTAAGTCTAATTTGAGTAACAGCTTTAGAGTAGTGCTTTCTGTTTGCATCACACCCACAGGGATTGTTGATGACATCAGTTGTAAAGTATCAATAGGCAATAACAGAGGCAAGTTTATGAGATTCAATTATTCAAATGAAAATGATTTGTGTCACCATACATTTCCTGAAATATATGCAAAACACTGGTTTAAAAATACCACAGTATAGTCAGGTGATAATGCTTTTATTGACTGACGTATTTCTGGAGATTTATAGTGCGGTGTGATGGGGCAGACAGTCTGTGAAGGTCAAAGCGGAGCCTTTAGGGAGAAACAGGAGTAGCATGACAGTCCCAGATCAAATAGTGATCAATGGAGAATACACACTTAACTCAGACTGGTGCCTGTCACACGTACACACTCTCACACCACTGTAAGGGGTATCAAGTTCCCCTTCTCCAGCCAATAGTGCGGGAACAGCCCCTCTGATTGTGAGGCTGCGAGTGCGTCTGACCCCCCTAAGCCTGGGAATCATTGGAACTAAGATCAAGTTACAGTTGGCTAAGACCTGACTTACTTTGTTCTGGTGATCTCAACACTAGCCCAAAGCTATAGTATCTTACATGGGTCAAATGACTCTACCAAATCCATTTCGGTGGACTTTTTTGAAATTGCACAATAGAAGAAAAAGAAATGAGTCAAGCCTACGAGCTATAAACACACCCACTTGTCTGAGGCTCCGGGAATGTAGCGGTTTTCAGAGCAAAAGAGGAGAGAGATATGATCGAAGTTTCTTTTGTGTGAGGGGCATACAATACACCACATGTGTCATCTCTGAAATCACCTAACAGCACTCGTCATTATGTCTGAAATACAATCGAGATTAAGGGTAAAATTACAGAAAAGATTTGATACCTGACTCGAGACATATAAAAGAAATACTGCTGTAGGTGTTGAACAAACCACCAGTGTACAACAAAATATGTGTCATACACTTAACTTCATGAGAAAAGTTATCAAAAGCATTGAAAATCACACACTAAATTATATTAAACTACATACTTAACACTACGGAACCCAACTGGATAATTGAAGAATTACAGATATCAGGCCCCGTGATAATATAAAAGACGTTTTTTTATTATTATTATTATCATTGTGGTATCATAATCAGTATCGAGAATTGAGTATATTCCTTCAGTATCGAAACTGAGTAAGAAAATTTAGTATATTGACAACACTAAATGCTAATCATTTAAAGAAGCACTGTGTAACTTTTCAGTCCACCTGCATGTCAATCTTCTAATGGTTTTGCTTTGCCTGGAGTGTTACGAGTCTATATTGCACATTTATTAAATTACAGGAGTTTCTATGAAAACTGCAGTTTGGTCTGGTTTTGTTACCTGTTTGTCTCCATCAACATTAAGGAAATACTGTGGAACATTCCAGGAAAAGCAATAACCCATGGAGACACACAAAAGTTATAGTGCATCTTTAAAAAAAGCATGATTTGTGTTTATTTATTTTTTTTATAATACAGTTATAAAAACTGACAATCATAAAAGACAAATATTTTAACTACAAAATTAGCAAGTTTGCACATTGGAAAAAATGAAAACCAAAGTGGAGACAAACAAAAACAACTGCAACAGTGAACTGGTACAACCTAAAAAGGTTGGTCATGCAGATTGGGATGATCACAGACTACTGTTTATTCCACACAAATAAACAAGTATTCCTGGCATTGAAAAGTGTTTAAATACCCACAATGTTGGTATATACAATAGTTTCCAACCACGCAAAATGTGCTCGGTGCTGTTTCCACGGGATCAGCTTTGTTGTCACTGGACTCATTCATGGTGGAAATAATCTGTTTGACATGTTGGATAATGATGATGTTCATTTCAGAAAGACCAAATATGTTTAGTCTCCCTATCACTAATAAAATGACACCATTTGAAAGGCATGATTGTTGTAAAGTGGTCCAAAACGAGTGGTACGAGCCAAACCCATCTCTCAAATACAATAACAGCTCTTTGTAAAAGCGCTCCAGTCCTGCCAATAACTCCAGCAGAGGAATCAGAGTGGATGGTCCTTTTGTGGTCAAGACTGGAAAAGACACAAGGCAAGAGTGGAAAAGACACTATTGATGGAGACTGGAAATTTGGAAGAAACATATTAAAAGAATTTAGATTCACTGTAACTGATATTTGCTGTCTTAAAAACATGAAAAACAGCAGAACTTACATTTAAAAGGTTCTATACTACGCAAAATAGACTCTTGTGAGCATTAGGACATGTTTTAATGTTGTGACCTCATCAGAAACACAAACTCCAGGCATGTTTTTGATGAGGAAACTACATTATAACATAGATGAGAAAATATCAGCTCTTTAAACTCTAAAATTCTGTCTTTAGTCAAGCAGGGATTTCTTTAGTTGACTGTACATCTGTATTCACCAAATGCACCTCACCATTGGTTTAAACTGTCTACGTGTGCAGACAAAAATAACCCAAACTTGCTCCTGTCGTTGTTAATGAATACCAACCAGCTCCAGCATGTCACTCTGTCTAATACTGGTCACTTCATGGACTTTAACAACTCCGCAAACTCACACCACTCTGTAAAATTATTAACTAGCTCTGCTCCTGTCACTTCACCTGCCGCTGCCTGTCTGACTAGACCCAACCAGGTGCACTTATCTACAACATCTGCTGCATTTGCACTTTCTGGACACGCTCCCAATCCAATATAATGACTTAACTACGATTTGTATTAAACACCCAAATGTCTTAATAGAAACTGGAAAATCACAGAGGTGGTTGTCTATCCAAAAAAAAGTTGAAAGCTGCTCATTTGAATGGCTGTGATATTACATTCATAGAGACAGTTGAACCTAAGGCACATTTGAACAGTAGCATTTATCACACAAATGAATAAAGCTCTTGACAGGAAATGACTTATATAGAGAGATGTCTTTTGTGCTGTGTTAAATGTATAAAAATAGTGCCACATAAATCTTAGGCCATTTTACCTTGTTGTAAAAGTCATGACTCTTGTCTCCTTACTATTTTTCATCTCCTCAGCATTTTATCTGTCAGTTTGTCTGTTTTTCCATGTGCCAGCCTGCCTGTCTGTCAGCTCAAGTGGGTGATACAAGAGTTTGGTTCTTTCATATGGCACCTTTGGGTGTCTGAACAACTCCTAGTGCAAAAGTGAAGAAAAGACATGATCAGGGAGCGATGTAAGTGTATACCTCTTGAATCATGACAGGGCATGTCTGGTGTTACAAAAGGTTAAGAGCTTATCTGAATTCGTCATACAGGTTTTTGTTCTTTGAGGCTGTTTGAGGGAATGTGCATGTTTAGATTTGCTATAATATATCATAGGCAACAAGTATTGTCACAATATTACATTTCAAAAGGGTCTTATACTAGCCTGATTCATCAGCCTGACCTCGCAGTGTTAGAATTTGTTTGCTCGACGGTAGGCGGGTACTTTTTTCATTTAACCAATCACTGCTATTTGGTTGTGACATATGTAATGCGCCACTAACGGGGCTAACTGGTATATTAAGCTTTTCCCAAATCCCATAGGAAGAAGGGCAATAACGTCCTTCCCTTTGATAAAATTCACCAAACATTCTCTTTGTTGCAGCTTTAAATCCTCAATCTCAGGAATCATTGACAACACAGAATGTATGGCTCTTCGCTGATTGGCTGGTGCCCGAGTTCGCACTTACCGGGTTCTTGCAAACCGTCTAGTGTATTCCAATTAGTAGATTATTTGTTCAGAAAAAAATTTAAAGTTAAGGTCTTTGCAATAATGCCTCAAAATGGAATTGAAACTTACTTATATATAAAATTATCGATTATATAAATGATTTACCTTTTTTTTATTTTTTTTATTAATCAGTACCATTCACTGTCTGTATTAGGAAAAGGAGATTTAACTGCCCTCAAACCACATGTGGAAGTATCTGGCCTCTGTATCACACGTGCAAAGTGAGAGCAGCTATTAGGCTACAGAGAGACTGTACTCAGTGCTTTATGAATATAAGCACCAACACTATGCTGCATTAAATATTGATTTCTTTGTGCTCAGGTCAATGTAGAGTTAATCTGCAGATGGGGATATGAAGTGTTTTCATTCACAGTGGACCACAGTCTTTTTAATAGTGTTTGTCAATGTGCCTCCATACAATTATGAAGTCATTATTCCTGCACTAGCCTCCAGTCATTTCTAATTTGGACAAATGACATTTCTATTTAGCACTTTGACACTTTGTCTTGTCGTTGAGACGCACAAAATCAGCATACACAGCCACCCAACTGCCGGCTTGTACTGTCTTCCTACTCCATATATCCACATTATGATGAAATGAAATGTGAGTATCTTATTTATTTATTTAAAGAGTCCATATTACACTATTTTCTGATCTATACCTGGAGATGTGTTTTATTTTATTCACACGTTTATCACATAAGCCCTGTATATTTAGACTGAGTTCTTCTCTCAAATGGAAAACACTCTGTTCCACATCATAGAATGTGGTAATAAAGGAAATGCTCCACTGTGTTTTTAAACTCCATACACCATTGCTGGAATATGTTCGATGATTTCGGCCTTGGAATTGCTGTTCTCTACTGAATTAAAGGTTCATGACATCACAAGGTGGAACAGAGCTTTTTGAGCTTTGGAGATGCACTGCAAAAAACAAAATCTAGTCAAGTTTAGATGATTTGAAATAAGAAAGTTTTATCATGATTTGACTAAATTTAACTTTAGAAGTAAAATTATCTGCCTTTGAAACAAGACTTTTTGTACTTAAAATCTGAAAATACATCTTGCTATACTTAAAATAAGAAAAACAACAGCTCTTTGTACTTAACATAAGAAACAAAATCGAATGATGCTTGAATTAAGAAAAACACATTCCATTGGTAGATAATTTTACTTGTCAAGTTGAATCTACTCAAATAAAGTAAATGTAATTTAAGTCACTTAAACTTACATAGATATTGTTTTTTTTCCCCCCAGTGTGTAGATAATACTAATAATACAGGATTACTCAAACACGTGTGATTGAAACAAAACACATCTGCAGGTATGTTTTTAATGAGGTAAATAGTAAATGGTTAGCTGTGAGCCAATTAAGTATTTGTGTACTGAAATGTGATACATGAGGGGAGAAAAGGTGATCCAAGCTATTAAACAAATCACTTGGCAGGTAGTCATAATATTTTATCAATGTAAAATATGTGCTAACTTGCCTCAGGGGGTGATTGAATTTGGAAAAGATAAATTAAATCAAATCAATTAGCAAATAAAAAAAAAAAAAAACTTTTCTACTATTCCCTAAAGTAATTGTGATAAAAGTCACAGTGAGCCGCTAATTTGGTTGTTCTACTTGAGTGTTGAATCAAATCTTCTCTTGTCTGAACGAAGTAGTGAAATAGAGAAAATTAATAAATAACATGTTTATTTTTCATCAGAATCCAAAATCTTGTGAGTTTCCAGCTAAGATCGCACCTGTCAGACACCCGCTCTTCGCACCTGACAAATTCTTCACAGTGCATCGACAGGGTGCATCATCTCATTGGCTGCTAACCAACCAGACATGCAACAAGCCCTGTTTACTCAAGTCGCTATAGCTGCATGACAGAGAGAGAGAGAGAGAGGAAGAGTGGAGAGGAGAGGAGTGGAGGATAAAAGCAACAGAGAAAGAAGGAAATAACATTGGGGGAAAGGGGTTTTGGGTTTGGAACGGTTTGAAATGTTGGTACAAGAGGAGTCGGGATAGACAGGGGAGACTGAGGCAGAAAGCACTGGTAGCCCTCATCTGCAGATCAAAGTGCTGTCTTCTGGCTTGTTGTGCCTGGAGCTCTCTTCCTGAGTTGGAAAGAGGGAATAGCACAGTAAGAAGGAGTAGGGTTCG
The DNA here is from genome assembly GCF_026225935.1 of Boleophthalmus pectinirostris. Taxonomy (NCBI): domain Eukaryota; kingdom Metazoa; phylum Chordata; class Actinopteri; order Gobiiformes; family Gobiidae; genus Boleophthalmus; species Boleophthalmus pectinirostris. Next base: position 19,397,513 of record NW_026571473.1, read on the forward strand.
GCAAGAAACTTTTTCTTGCTAAGTTTGCTTTACTGGTGTATGTGGAAACAGTGCTGTCTCTCTGAGTAAAAACAGCCCTCCATCAGCATGTTGTCAGGCAGGTAAACAAAGAGGAGGACAGCCCTGAAGCTTCTAAGATGTGTTCTCATGCACGGCCCAAAGCTCCTGACCATAAGGGACACAACAATGGATTACAATAAACATGCAGGTTTAAACTCAGACAATTTTCACCACCAGCTCTTTTTATTGGTCAGCCCCTGTAAGGTTTAGAGTGAGGAGCAGGCGAGTTCAACCAATCCAAGATAAGTATGATCTGAGGAGCAGAGACTGAAGAGGTGACTTCAGTTAAAAGGCATATATGCTCCAAGACAATGTCTCAATGGACCTGAGATGTTTGAAACCCACAGCCTCAGATTTAGAGGTGCTGATTTTCATCCCCACTGCTTCTGAAGTGGTGTGTATCTCAAGGCATTTGAAATGAACCTAAAGTATCAGGGTTAAAAGAGGTCCCCATCTAAACTACTATAACTCCATAGATGTGTAATGTCAGACTCTTAAAACCAAATGAATAAACAGATAAATTGTTCCATGAAAAAAGTGGATGCCTTCCAGAAACTGGCAAATCAACAACATTTTGACAGCTAATCATGATGCTAACATCAGTCAAAGTGTTAGAATTGTGCCAACAAAAATATACCGAAACAGATGGGCCAAAGCTTTGTTATATATGAAAACAATGATTGCAATAGCATTAAAAATATAAATTTACTTTTTATATCTTTAGCCTTATTAGAAATCTATGTAATAGAGGAAGTCCACGCTGGTTTCAAATAAAAAGCACTTTTAAATAAATGGGAGTATTTTATTAGCTCTTTCTGAAAAATGTACAGAATTAATTAAAGCAAAGGTCATGGCTATTCATCCTATCAGCCAGGGGAATGACCGCACACTTTTCACACACCGGGGGAGATTATCGCCTTCTTAAACGGATTACAAAGTCAGAAACTCCGAGATATCCTCAGTAATCTGCAGAGCTGAGCCCACTCCACTCCAGGATTGCAGTGCTGGAACAAAAAAGTTTCTTCACCACCTTCAAACTCCCCTCTGTGGTTTTTGAGCAAGCCTCCCTTCAACCACAGGTACATATTTAGCATTCGCCTCTGAGGCCACGTCCAAATCTAAACAAAGTCTCAGCCAAAACATCACCGCTGCAGACCACAGACAATGGCCAGCAGCACTACAGCATTGACAGTGTTTCAGGATACAACAGGGAGAGCCACATTTGGTTCATAGCACCACATTTGGCAAGGCGTACATCAATCATGGCACGTTTTTATCATATTACAAGACATAATTAGCTACTGCAGCGCTAAAGATGCGTTTAAGAAAAATTATGATTCGGTTGCTTCTCAATTTAAATGGTAATGCCGTCGCTAGCTCCTCAGGCCTTTCCGCACTGGAGCAGTTAGTGGATGATAAATTAGCTGGTCTCGTGCGTGTTTGTTGCTTTTGTAAGTGAGTTGTAGATACATGGGGCGTGGTGCCATGAATGACAGCTTCTGAAAGAGAGTGATGGAGAGTTGTCCTTGCTGCCATATATCTCCCTCCATGACACGACACAAAGGAAATGGAGGATTGGCTGTGTAAACATGACCTTTGACCTCTGTTTATCCAATATTCCATCAGAATGACAGTCGGCAGCTCCAAACCTGCCCCGAGATTCCATTATGGGCCTATGTGGGGCTGCAGTCGTACAGGGTCACATAATATGTGGAGGAAAGGCAAGATTGAGGTCCCTGGGTGTGACAAAGAGAAAAATAAAATGTCCTGGAGGATGCAGGAGCCAGGAGCCAGCTTTATACTGGACCCTCCTTTGGGATTCTGCAGGATGGTATGCTTGTTAATATTCCCTAAACTTTTGGAGGTTTGCTAACTCATAACATTTTGACCTTTTCTGAAAACTTGAGGTTACATATCATATTTCATACTAAGAAAAAAAGCCTGATTCATATACTAATATTAAATGCTGTTAGCACTTACTGTTGATTATTATAAGTTTGAGCTAATAATCACAACTTTTCCCTTCATAACATCAATTGAAACAACAATTAAAAAACTGAGAACATTGCTTCCGATATGAATTTCTGTATACATAAACAATACATACTACACAAAAAAAATAGTCAAACATCTTCTTTTCTGGTCTGACAGTCTTATTGTTTATGATATTATTTCTGGCTTTAACCTGGCAGTGAAAAGTTTGTTTAGGACTTAGTTAACACTGAAGTTACCAATTTGGGTTTGCTTATTTGATGGCATGTTGGATCCTATTTCTGCAACTTTGGTCTTGGAAAAAAATACCAGAGATCATTATTCGCTCAATTTCATGCACTTTTGGCAGTTTAGATTCAAACTTGAGCAAACTGAGAAACCACAAGTGAGATTTCTTACACTTAAAGGTCCTATATTACACGAAATGTACTCTTGTGAGCTTTAAGCCATGTTAGAATGTTGTTACCTCATTAAACACAGACCTGGAGTTGTGTTTTGTTTCATTTGCATATGTTTGAGTAAACCTTTATTATTAATCTGTCTACATCTTCAAATCTCAAAATGCTATGGTCCACCTTGTGATGTCATGTAGTGGTTGTTTTCAAATTAACAGCTACCTTTTGTTCTGTAGAGTTTGCTAATTCCAGATCTGAAATTATCCAAATGATTCTAGTGAAGGTGTATAGAGTCTAAAAACACAGTGAAGCACTTTCTGTATTACCACATGACATCACAATGTGGAACAGAGTGTTTTCTGTTTAAGAGAAGCCTAAATATTCAGGGTTTGTGTATTAAACATGTGAATGAGACAAAACACAACTCCAGATATGTTTCTGATGAGGAAACAACATTGTAGTATAGATCAGCAAACAGTGTAATATGGCTCTTTAAATGAATTTACAGCATAATCGTCCTCTCAATGTTTACGCCAAGGTTTTTGCTGACTCATAAAAGTTCAACCTTGTTTGAAAACTGGAAGTCAGGCAGGAAAAGGTGTTCCATCCTGCCACTCGGTCACATCTATTCTTATTGCACTCTCTCTGGCACCTTAAGTCTGATTCGGTTTCCTCAATCACAAACGACACGCCGGCTCCAGGGTGTGATACTAAGTTTGAGAACTGCTGGTGAAAAATGAGCAGAGAAGGAAAGAATGAGAGCGTGTGTGTGAGAGGGAGATTGGGTTAACAGGATGAATGGGAGTCATATGAATAGTTAGTGTACGAGGCCAAATAAAACATGTGCTGGGGAAAGTTTCTCCATACGCTTTGGCTGTCCTTTGGCACTTAGACAGGATTCAGTTCTCTGGCACTGGCCCTCACACCTCCACTGTTGTACCACAGCCAAACAATACACTGACTTAAACCGAAAGCCTCACAGCACAATATGAACTAATTATGGAGACATCTGGGATAAGGCTTTGTAATACTGGTAGTTTATTACGTGAATTTAAAAGGCCCAAGGTAAAACCACAGAATGAGAGCATCAGCCAGGGAAGTCCATTTTACTGTACATCTTGATTGTTTCTCTTGATTTTTAAGACTTTTGTTTGCTTTAGGGCAGTAGTTCTCAGCAAAGTACTTTCAGGTTTATAATGATTTCTTGGTTGGTCGCCAAAATGTCTTGACTAAAAAAAAAATTTAAAAAAAACATTGCCCATTTTAATGTAAGTATCAACTGCTGCAATATTGTAAAATTTACATGTCAAGTGGATCATAAAACATTATATTACTCTATTAATCTAAGTGCTGGGTTTCAAATAACATCACAACATTCAATGGGACAATATTATCTAAAACAGATTCAGGCAGTTAAAATTAATATTGTTAAATGCAATTTTGTTATCATTCAGTTCTTATAAAAGTACAATATCCCCCACTGGAAGTATGACATCATTCTGTGATTTGATGACAATGTTAATCCAGTATTTTTTTTTATTACTATTTAATATTTGAGTACCCAGACTGTACACCACTCAGAGTGCATCCAAATGACTTCTAGAAAACATATTTTTAGTTTATAATGTTTAATAGTTTGTTTAATAGAGCCATATGTAAAACTGGGCCTGGGTTAAGGAGGAGTCAGATGAGCACACAGACTTTGTAATATCATTTGTACAGTGAAAAGTGACATCTTGAGTTATAGATAAGGACTGAGAGCTCAAATGTGTTGCTAATGGACTCTACTGCAGACAAATGACTAGAAAAGGCATGAATTAGCAAAACCACCACCACACGTGGAGATAACATCAACAATATGGATCCCTCCAAAGCAGTGTTTATAATGTTGTCGCACCTAAGTAGAGTTTAATAAAGAAACAGGCCTCTCTCTTACAGCCCTCTGTCAGACTCTTGCTGCTGAGTGCTTTCATTCCCACTTTAAATTGTGCTGGGACTTAAGGGCTACTCTGTGTGTTTGTGTGAAAGGGGGCGGTCTACAGTTCAGTGAAGTTAAAGAGGGGGTATTTTCCTTCTATGGGGTATTAATTGCTAACACATAGGATATTTAGATCACCATGTTATTTTTTGAACATGCTATATTTGCTGTGATATTATGTTTTAAAAGTTTTGCTTTTATTTCTGATGCTTTGAGCACTATTTACTTTTGTTCCACCTTCAGAGCCCCTATCACAACACACTTTGCATGCATGTCACTAATGACACTACTGCACATTGTTGTTGTGTATAGTTTTGTTTCCAGCTTTTGTATATTTATGAATAAATGTCATGGGGGAGGATGGGTGACGTAGGCTTGTGGGACAGAATGTTACAGCGAACTATAAGGAAGGTTTAAATAGGGCCCAGGAGAGATCACAAAATGACTTACACTTGCATGGATAATATTTAAAACCTCCTCAGGTATGTTTTTGATGAGGGAACAGCATTGTAATACGGTATAAGCACTGTCAACTCTATTTGAGGAGCTGTGCCCATCACCAAAGACATGTCAGCGGATAGAGGAGATCAAAGTGTTTTCTTTTACCATAATAGCTGAACTATATGCAAACATTTATGGTCATGTAACATTTTAAATATTTATTTTGGTTCTTTGTTTCTTTACTTTGGTTCTGGAAATGGGCCATGCATACAAATTGTGATGCATTGTTTCTTCTGGTGGAATGCATTTTTGACACTTTATTCCCTATTTGTTTTAACCTGTTTAGAGCTGATATTTGTATTTGTGTGTATCACCTGTTTGCTTCTAAGGATATACCACTGTTCTTTCTGAATGTTCCACAGTATGACATTAAAAAGCTCTGCCTTATATTTATTCAATTACAGGTGGTTTTATAGCTCAAAAAGACCTAAAAACAGGCATTCTGACTGTGAGCAGGGTTGCGTCTCTGCAGATCTGCCTTGTAACTTGGTCCAGTTTGGTCTCCATTATGAAGGAGGAAAAGTTTAATGCTGTGAAACATTCCAGACAAAGCAATAACATCTTCATGAAGAAAAGCATTTGATGAACCCTAAACCAGAAAAGTTACACAATGCACCTTTATGGCAGTATTAAATAAGGAAAAATCTAATCTGAGACACAATATTGAAAACTTATTTTACTCAGAGAACAGAATATATTTATTAATCTGCTTATAAGAAGTTCCACCATAAAGATATTCAACTTTAATCCTGCACACCATCAATTTCTACCATTTTGTGGAAGGACATTTACACAGTAGTATATCCTTGTGTGTCCCTGAGGCTGCTACTGTTTAACTGTGTTTTACGAGAGGTCTCCCAAGTCTTAAGGCGGTGATTGAAGGGAGGGGAAAAGACTAGCACCCCGGATGTGAAGTCAATCGCATTATCGCTGCACACAGTATACAGTGGACATCTTTATAGGGGTGCACCAGGTCGTGATCAGACTACACAATGCTTGGAGCACTGTAGTGGGAATAAGAATCAAGTCAAGTGCTGAGAGAAGGAGCTGCTTTGTGCTCTGTTTAACGCCAGTTTAATGTACAACAGTGTGAGAGAAAAGGCGAGGACAGAGGCACATAAAACTTTAGGAGAGGGCGCTCTGTGGGAGGTGGTGGCTGTGTTTTGGGCTCTATTGAAATTTCACTAGTGAAAGCAAGAATAATGTTAAAGTCCACTAGTGTTGAGGATGAAAGTTGAGACGGGAAAACAGCTTTATCCATCCATTTACATGCAGAGTTGTAGCTTGACTAATTGGAGCACTGTTTTAGAGCCAGTACAAGCCTGAAAGGGAACTCATTTATTGATAAGGGCTGGGGGGCTGCTTCACTTGTGACTACCCTCCAGACCAAACTGTTGAAAAATGAGAGCAAGCTGACAAATGCAACTTTGAGAAAACATACTAGAGTCTTGGATGGACAACATTAGCTCTGTCTGCATCTGCAAACTGCCAGTTATACATAACAATCAGGATTTGTTCTTGCGATTTGAATGAATGAATGCAGCTTAGATATAATTGAAAAAAGGACGCCAAGACGCTTAAAAGAGGCTTGGTGACAACTAAATAAATACCTTAACTCTTTAACAAGTGATTCCTAAGCCTGAATCATTTGCAATAAACTATTTGTCCATTATGAATTGTTCTTTGTTCAAGCATTAGTAATGCTAATGAAGGAAATTTATTATAGGAAATTGTGTTTTTGTGGTTTCAAAATTGTTAGCCTAATAGCATAGTTGCCTAAGTCATATTTGAAAGTTTTTGGAAAACAAGAAAAAACACATTTGTAGCAAGCACATTGGTATTTTTTATTGATATTATAGAGATAACTAAGGCAGACAGAGATTTTAGAGTCTAACAAGCGATCTGATAGGCTGAGGACATAGGCAATAAGGCAGGGTGATGCAGCAGTGGCAGGAGAGTAAAGTTAGGCACGTATGACAATTTGGCCCAAAAAAATTACTAAGGCAATTATGCTATTAGGCTAACAAAATGTAACATATTACACTTTTATTTGATCTATAATGTTGTTTCCTTATCAAAAAACAAACCTGAATTGTGGTTTTCTTTCTTCTCTCAAACTAAAAACAATCTGTTCCATCTTGTGATATCATGTGATACAGGAAGTGCCCAATTGTGTTTTTAAACTACACACACCTTCATTACAATCATTTGAACAATGTCAACCTTGTACTTGACAATATCAAGTTAACAAAAAGTAAAAGGTAGATGTTATCATGAGGTGGAATAGAGAGTTTTGAGCTTTGAAGATGTAGACAGACTAATACAGGGTTACTCAAACATGTGTGAATGAAACAAAACCCAACTCCAAGTATATTTCTGAGGAAGTAACAGCATTCTAGCAGGGCTTAAAGCTCACAGGTGTCACTTTTGTGTAATAGGACCTTTAAAGCATAACACATTCTCTGCATATGCCTTTTCTATCAGTGACTCAAAGTACCAACTGCAAAAGTTTCAGTTGTTTTAAAAAGTAATTAGATTTTCCGCCTGTCACCCAAACACACTGACATTTACAATGGGAACCACCATGGAGAACAAACACAGAGCCTGCAGTGCAAAACCAAAGAAGGCCGGTCTGACATGTTCACCTGCAAGGTAGAAGCACAGGACTACAGCTGTGTACGATTTACACTTAGCCATGGCACACTCCATTTAAAATGTCACCACACACTCGTCCAATCACGTAACACATCCACAGACAAGATGGCAACTGCACAGCCCAGCCTTAGCCCCTTGTCACGTCATTACTTAATTCCCTTGATAGCAATTACCCCTGAAAGGAACAAAAGCTGGTGCCAAGCTGCAACTATTACTGACGCGGAGGCTCACAGAACAACAGGCTGATTTTCTGTCGGGCCAATTTGCCGAGGATCCACGCTGAGGCCGGGCTAATGAAGGGAAGTGTGCAGCTCAGGAGGCACCCACCACAGCCACTCTGGCAGGAGATGAGCACATGAGAGCTTAGGAAGGGTGGAAGAGCTAGTTCATCCAAGACTGGTGATGCTTTTTTGTTTTGGTTTGGGATTTCTTTTTGGTATTTGAGTTCTTTGTGGTTCTTCTTGACACTGAATTTCCATTATTATCAGTTAGTTTAGGTCATTAGAATTGCTGTGACTAGACAGACTTACAAACTTTATGGATCCACAAAGGTAATTATTTGGACACAGTAGCTCACACATGACAATATATTAATAATAATAACAAAGAGTAAATATAAATGATAATAATAATAATTCAAGTGGCAAAAATACTGGACTGGTGTCAAATAAGGCAAAAAATTATATCCAATTAAAGAAGTAAAGTAAAGTAATGTTACCAGTTGTCAACACTGTAGGCCAAATCTGGAGATAGAAGTCAAAACCAGAAAAAGTAACCCTCAAGCCTACAGCCAGTGAAAGCGTGTAATTTGGAGCAGTATTCGGACTTTAGAGGAAAATATTTTACTTTTTTCTGTGTTTTTTATGTTCAGTAAATTAAAGGTGCATTGTGTAAGGATCTGTCAAATGCTTTTCTCCATGGACATGTTATTGCTTTGTCTGGAAAGTTTCACAGTATGGTATACCTTTCTGTCTTCATGGAGACCAAACCAGACCAAGGTACAGATCAGATCTGTGGAGAGACAATCCTACTCATAGTATGCATGCGTGTTTTCTGAGCTGTAAAACAACAAAATGTAATAAATGTAAGGTAGAGATATCTAATCTCATACTGTGGAACATTGAGTACAGCAATGACATATCCATAGAAACAAGCCAGTAAGGGACCCTTCACCAGAAACCCTTCACCAGTTACACAATGCACCTTTAATATTGAAATTTCTTTTGTTAATTTTTTTCATGAGACCAAATAAAGAATCAAGATCAGTCAATATAAAGGAAAAAAAATTGTAAAACTATACGCGGTTCACCTTTCGTGGCCTTGGTGTTTCGCAGATTTTTAGTGCTTTTTTTTTTTTTTTTACAGCATATGAACACCCATTGTGTTCCTTCCCCTGTGTCCTGATTGGCTAAGGGATTGTAGGCCACTGTCAATCAATCTCCTCTGTGCCGTGTCTCCTGTACAGTGCAGAATGTGTTCAGTTGGCCAGATTTACATAAATGCTCGATCACTTGCAGTGTGATTCTGAAGTGCTGTATGTTTGCAAGTTTTCTCCCCAACAAAACCCACGTTGACGAAACGTTCTGCACCAATAAAGGCTCCTGCAGTCGCACCCAAAAGGCAGAGGAAGATGCTAACCATTGCACAAAAAGTTGGCTTCTAGATATGCTGAAGGAAGGTAAAAGTTACATGGTTGTAAGGCGTCATTACGGAATAAATTAATCTTCGGTTCATTACATAAAGAAGGGGAAAAATAACATAAGGACGACAGCAGCAATAAGTTTTAAGAAAGATGCAAAAAGGGTTGCACCTGTCCTGTCTGAGAAAAGTGCATAAAGTGTGTGGTAAGGGGTTTTACAGCCTTAAAACAGATATAACAATTGTAAAAAATAAAGCTGATCACTTCACGGATTTCGCCAATTGCAGGTTATTTTTAGAATGTAACCCCCGCAATAAACGAGGGACCACTGTACATTTTTTGTGAAATCTCTCAGCTCTATGATGCTGCAACACTATGCAACTTGCAAATCAAACTTATAGGTGAGTCTCAGTTATTAATCACCATCCAAACTCTCCATTCCTAGTCCACATACACTCTTGGTCCTGACCATACACTTCTCACTTGGTTTGCCCATGCTTGACTTCTATTATTAAGACACACATTAACTCTTCCATTGAGCTGCTACAGTACAGCATTAAACCCAGCCAAGTGTAAGTGCCGGCGTGACAGCAATAGATGAGGTTTTCTAATGAGATGGGACAGCGTGAACAGGAGGGAGAAGCTGAAATGTCAGGGTGCTGGGTGTAGAGACTATACACAGGGCTGCAAAAATGTGCAAAGCAATCAGGCCCACCAACCAACAGACGACGGTGCAAATCCTGCTATAGTTTTGAGTCACCCAACCCAGAGTGTCTCCAAAACTGTTTAGAAACACTGCATACGGCCGTGACAGATACATCACAACATGGCGACAGCTCTGCCATATCAACCCGCTAATTTGCAACCATTCGACTGCAACAGAAGGCATGGATACAAGTAGGAAATATAAACATAGTTATTTAGACATGGCAAGTGAGAAAACAATTATACAGTAGGGCCTCATGACTGACAAATGAGGTGGTGGGGATGTGGTATGTCTAGGGTGCGTTTGAGGATTGGGGGGATGTTAATCATTTCCACCACTGTTTTTTACAAGGAGCAGCAAGAATGGTTTGCCAACAGTTCCATACTGTTCGGCACGCACACATGCACAAGCACACGTACTCACACACAAATCTGCATTCCCCCAGAGCAGTGCGTAAAGTCCAGGCAGGTACATTTCCCTGCATATGGAGTTACTGCGCCAAGCCGGCATGAATGTGCTATAAAAGTGGAAGAGATGATGGTGAATAACCTGAAAATGACTAGGCGTGAAGGTGGATTTATGATGAAGCAATTCTGTCTCACTGTAACAAAAAATCAAATTGATGAAAATTGGCACAATTCCACCTCTGGGTTTGGTTAGACTCCAACAGTTTGCTGTGAAAATATGAATAGGCTTTGCAATAGGGCTGCAAGATATCACAATCAAAGCAAAATATTTGAATGGTCACAATTAGCATGTCAAAGATCCCTATTTTTTTTAAATCTGCAACAAACAAGCAATTTCATCTCTATGGGGTCTCCTTATTTACTAAAATTGCTAACCCTGTGGATATATTTGTAGTAATGGGCTTAGCAGGGGAAGAAGAAAGGGTTGTAGTAGAAGGAATAGTCACTAGTAGCCCAGTAGTTGTCAGTAAATGTTACTGAATATACATAAGTAAACTTTGAAGAAAAAACTCTATATAAATTCACAGTGTGAGAGAAAATAAACAATAAGAAAATCTGCATCCAAATGATTCAATATAAAACCAAATTTATGATAACATTTTTATCTCTCAAACAAGAATGAAATCTCCAACTGATTCGGAAATGGCCAAGTTCCCTTCTGAGCTGATAAAACTTTGCAGGGAAGAGAAACAGACTAAAGCTACACATAGAGTTGGGAATGTGGGAATGCAAGAAGATAGGCTCATGTTTATCCGCCTGTGTAATTGTTCAGAGCCGTTTTGGTTAATTAACTAAATGTTGTCTCAAGGCTGTGTCTAGATGCCGCAGGTACGAAACTCCATCAAACCACCCAAGTGTCTCAGGCCCTGTGTGAGTGAAGGAGAACGCCTCTGGACTGGAGATGATAATTGTAAAACCAACAGGGGGCCGCGCACACACAACGTGCACACACAGACACGTACACACACACGCACACACATGTACACACACACGTACACATACACACACACACACACACACACACACTGAAACTATTAACACATGAGGGGAGGATTGTTCCTTAATTCTTACTGTGCAGCTCCACACCCACTCAAGAATGTTTCAAGAGCCCATATTACACTATTTTCTGTTATAATGTTGTCTCCTCATCATAAACATACCTGGAGTTAGTTTTGTTTCATTCACAAACATTGAACACACAAATCCTGAACATATTTTCTATATAATTCTTCTCTCAAACACAAAACACTGTTCCACCTTGTGATGTCATGTGGTAATACAGGAAGTCTCCACTGGGTTTTTAAACTCCATACACCTTTACTAGAATAATCTGGATGATTTCAGGCCTAGAATTGTCAAACATTACAAAAACAAAAGGTAAAAGGTATGCTTTTGTATTGTATGTTCTTGATAAAGTAACAACATTCTAACATGGCGAAAAGCTCACAAGGGTCAAATTTACATAATATAGACCAGACGTGTCAAACTCAGGCCTGGGGGCCAAATTTGGTCAGCGAGATCATATCAAATATGAATTAGATCTGGCCCACCAGCTACAGAGACATTATTTATTTTAAATTGTGTTATTACCTCCGCCAAGGAGGTTATGTTTTTGCAGGCGTTTGTCTGTTTGTTTGTTTGTTTGTTTGTTTGTTTGTTTGTGTGTCTGTTAGCAACATAACTCAAAAAGTTATGGAACGATTTTGATTAAATGTTCAGGATTTGTTGGAAATGTGAAAAGGAAGAACTGATTTCATTTTGGCGGTGATCCGGAAGAAATCCTGGATTCTGGATCACTTTGAAATTTTAGTTAACATTGTAGTAAATGGGGCCAAAAATTTTGTTTCTCAATATCTCGGTTAATTATTGACCAAACCCCATGAAATTTGACGCAGGGATGGACAATGGGATCCTCTTTCATATTCCAAAGGCTGATCCGGATCTGATCCAGAAGACTAATTTTATCACAATTTATATAAAAAATGGGGGTAGTCCTTGGCGGAGGTCTGCGCTCTCTGAGTGCTTTTCTAGTTATTTTATATTATGCTAGTTCTGGAATCAATGTTTAAGCAAAACTATTATTAAACATTTATTTTAATAAGAGAAGGTTTAACATTGCATATCTCAAAAGAACAGAAAACATGCAGATGCTGAAATTTTTCAATAAATATTTAGTTTGGCCCACAACTTGGTCCCAGTTTTTAATTTTGGCTCTCTGTGAATTTGAGTTTGACACCCCTGATATAGACTGTTTAAATGCATTTTCTATGACAAAAATTAACATATGTTAGATTGTATATTTCAAATATGTTTATGATGTTACGAAATTGTTTCATTCATTAGTTTGGTCAGAGATATTGTATGGTTTATTGGGATCTAGATAGAAAATGATTTCACTAAGGGCAGTAGTAGTAGTTGTTGTTCTTAGCAGTAATTGTGGCACACTAGTAATGTTTGTTGAAAGTGCTTTTTGTTCATTATAATTTTTAGGCATTTACCACTTAAAATTTTAAATTGACAGTGCTTCTACTTGAGATTTTGGTTACACCCTCCACTTCGATTTTCTTCAGCAGTCTATTCTAATGTAGTACTTCAAAAGCTTTCTCCTCTCATCGTAATACAGTATCTTGACATCTCTGCACTACAAATCCCTGTACTACATGACTGCCTCGTTCACATAGAGAAACCTCCATCCAAACGACGCTCTCATTTACTTCTTCTTTAGCTTTGGCTGTTCCCTTTGAGCAGCTCTGACTTCTTCTTCAATTTGCCCCGCTGCGTCTTGGCAAAAGGCAGACCCCGGCTTCCTCCGACCAAATTTCGACTGGCCCACTTCAGGCTCACACTCTTGGGTCATTTATTCGGTTCCCTTCCTGGCGTGCAGTGACTTGTTCTTCCAAAGACACTTATGCAGCAATGGAAATCATGTTGGGTGGTGGCCCAAGTGGCTCACAGAGAAACAAAAAAAAGTCAGTGTAGAAAAGTGCTTTGGAGGAGGTCCAGGTCAACAGTATTGTGTTTAGTTTGAGTGTAAACAAATACAAACAGTTGAGTCTGGGACTGTAAAACTGCAGTCTTCCAGGATTAGTGCTCTAAACACTGGTACTGGAACTGACATGAAAAGTGGGGTTTGCTCCATCTGACTTCTGTTTAAATGTAACAAAATGTTTTTTCAGAAAATACCAAGGATCCATTTTGACAGACTATCTTATGTTTCTTGGCAGTTGTCATAATACTTCAATTTCAAATGTGAAGAAAATGCCGTATACTGCAATTTAGTCAACTCTTTTTACCCAAATATCATGTTTAAGACAAAATAATAATTGGTTAATTATAATTCTAAATCTATTCAGAAGAGTTACCACCTCTTCAGTATCTAGTTTTGATACTAGTTTTAGTATTGATTATAGGGATGTAACAATAACAGAAATATCGTGATATTGTGTTGTCAAAGTTCTTACAATAATATCGTGGACCATCACAATATATCGAATATATAATATATATAATATCAATATATCAATATATCATCTCTTTGCTTAAATTAAGAGTTATGGTGCAGCAATAGCTAAAAAAGGGGGGAACTACATAGACCATGATCCTTTGCTCCATTTCAGTTCTAAGCACTTTTAAGTCTTAGTTCTATGGAGTAAGTCTTGTCATGGCATTTTAAGAGGAAAAAGTAGCATATTTACAGTTTTGTTAGCCTCCACAAAATATTACAATAAATATCGTACAGTGAGATGTATATCGTGAAAATATCATACCGACAGATATGGATATTGTAACATCCCTAATCCTGAGCCTCCCCACCATATCGTGAGCCTTCCCACAATATCGCAATAAATATCTTACCGTGAGGTTCATACTGTGACAATATCATGAGACTTGGATATTGTTACACCCCTAATTGATTTGTATCTAGGTATCAATTTTTGACAACCCCATTGCATCACGTTTAAAGCTATCAACAATAATGCTTTACTTTACAGTCACATGCAGTAAATCAATTTACAGTCAATTCTCTGTTAACATCTATGTATCTCTCACTACTTTGCATGACCAGCCACATGGTCACTATATTCATTATTAACACTGTTTTAATAGTAATGATGGGCACAAAGGCTACGTCACTGTCTTACCTCCCCAGAGCTATTGCAGACCACTGGCCCCATTCACCTCCACTGACCTGGGACTTAAACTGGGCTGTGATGCCTGACTCTGCTCCACTGGCTCCATTGACAGGATCATGATAATAGTTGGTGATGGCCAGTGGCTTTGGTTAGGTCAATGGCACAGCGACAGAGGGTGGGCACAGACGCAGGGTGTGAGGGAGCTCCTGACCCTAATAGAAGCAAAATCACACATGCACACACACACAACACATACACATACACATACACACACACACACACACACAGGCATACACTGCAAGGTCACAAGCAGTGATAGAAAGTGAAACTAAACTCATATAAGATGGATGTTTACTATATTTTGCACAAGGTTTGTTGTTCATGTATATATTGTAATAATATGCAGAATGTGTTTTTGAATAACCTTTTTTTGCTTATGATACGTTTTTACTTTCCCATTCCCTTTTCCTTCATCTGATTTTATTGGTATTGGATGCCATTTGTCTGGGCCTAACATTTAAAGGTCCAACATTACACAAAACTGACTCCTGTGACCTTTAACTCATGTTATAATGTTGTTACCTCCTCACAAACATAACTGGAGTTGTGTTTTGCTACTTTCACACATGTTTTAGTCACCTTTTATTGCACCTTGCCTACATCTCTAAAGTTCAGAATGCTTTGTTCCACCTTGTGATGCCATATAGTGGTAGTTTTCAAGTTAACAGCTCCCTTTTGCCTTTAATTTCATGGTTGAAATGATCCAAATGATTCTAATGAAGGTGTATGGAGTTTAAAAACAGAATGGAGTACTCCCTGTATTACCACATGACATCACAAGGTGGAATATTTTCAGTTTGAGAGAAAACCTCAGCCTAAATATGTAGCATTTCTCTAATAAATACATGTGAATGAAACAACTCCAAGCATGTTTGTGATGACTAAACAACTGTCAATTTTCATTGAATTATTTTATTATACTTGACCCGGTTTTATTTAGTAATTTCTCTAGCCATGTGTGTTTTTGAGTTTAATTTCCTGTTGGCTTGTAGCTGCCTCCAGTTGACATAGTGGTCACTCACTGGAACTTCAGCGGAAAAAATCCCATGGGCCGAGAGAAGATTTTTCTCACAAACTGCTCGTGTTCGTCTGACAGGGCACCTACAACTTTCAAAAATATCTGATTTGTTGGCGATTTTTACCTATTTTTAGATCATAAACTTTTTCTCAGCTCAAAATCCTTCAGTTGTTTTAAAAAACGCTTTATAATCGTTAGCTTCGGCTCCGTTCTAGCTCCTCTCGCTCTGATTGGTCAAAGTGATCACGTGATACACGAGCCCGCGCTCCGTGCGTGTGGTCGCGTGCATTCGCGTGTGCCCGTGGGAGAAAAGAGCACTACTGCACATGCTCGATTGGCCCACAGCCACCGGAAGTACCTAGCCGGGCTAAGCTAATCTGGGATCATGCATCATTGAGCTCTTCCCATTGACTTGAATGGGCGGCCATTTTGGAACCTGGGGGCTTGGCTCCGCCCTAATGTGTCTCACTTGAGTCTCATTCATCTGTGCATATATACTCTGTGTTCTCCTCTGCCCGTCCTTGGTTCATTATCAGTGTCACCTCTGTTTGGATTTTTGTGTTTGGTCATTATTTGTTACAACTTGCAGTGCAGTCCTGCATTTTGGGTTGTCCCTCTGCTCTAAATGTGACAACAACATTATAACATAGATCAGAAAATAGAGAAATACGGGTTCTTTAATTTACCCATGAACAGTGCATTAGCCTGCACTATTCAGTTACTCTAGGCATTTATCAGGTTAATAGTGTATAACTGGTTACAAAACACCTGCATTCTCCTCTAAATGTGACAGTATATAGGGGGCATAGACTATAGTCACGCCTAATCTCATGTATTTAGTCATCTCTCATTCTAACTGTAGACATCCTTTTGTAGGTCTCCCTCAGCGCCAGCCTGTATTACACACACTGACACACACATCACAATGGGACGAGTCTCTGGGGCCACTTGGTCTATAGGACATGAATTACACCTACTCAAGTGGTTTCAAATATCCTTTTAAAATATTATGTTTCCTATTATCCTAGTTCAATTAAAGACTGTATTCACAGCGCAATTACAATGTTAGTAGGCCTCTCTGGTGCGGGGTCTGTCTATAATAAGAAGTACAATGGTTTTAAATACACAAGTGTTCTTCAATGGGATGTGGTTATTTATAATGTGTTCCAGTTAGTGAAGGGCTAAAGAAGGGACAGTTGTGGCTCTGGAGGGGTATGTTTGCTTTTCCTCTGTGCCCCCCGCTCCATCTAATTATTACAAAATGGTTTAGACATGAAGTAGCATTAGTCTATTCCTCTAATCCAAAAGGCCAATTACCAAGGGACAAAATAGTCTCTTTCATGCACAGACACATTCCAGCCTGTAGCCTGAAAAATGTATTTTATTCAGTATCTAATTTAGTCAAAACAAAAGAATGCAATTATAAGTTGTGCTAGAAAAAACATGTTTAGTAAGAATTTGTTAGCATTTGTTCTCGTAAAAATATGTTACTCCTAAAAATTACTGGTGACACTTTTGGATTCATTTCTAACCTAATACTTGATAGAAATTAAAAACTAGGCCCAAAGGTTTTTGCAACTTATTCAATTACAAAAAAGTCATCCTTAGCTCCCTTAATTCCAGATTGACACTGAGGGTTTAAACCAGTCAGAAACAAGGTGGGAGGTAACATGAAAAGAAACGGAGAAAAAAAAAAAAAAAAAAAAACAGCCTTGAGGCAGATCATGGGACCAGTGTATACACCCAATCAGAGAAACAAAACTTATCCCACTTAAAATAAATTGTTATAAAGGTTTGTTTTTGGTGAGAGGATGTGTGGGTTCAAGACCTTTTAAATAAACTACTAGAAGGTATATATTCTTGAAGAAAGCCTGATTTAAATTTGGAAGTATATGGGACTAAGTCTAAGTCTAACTACTGTATATAATTCCATTTAAAAAGAACATGTTTATGGAGTGCTTATGGAGCATTTAGATCTGTTTTTTTCAGATTTCTTTTTCAAGGTAAATGTAGAGTAGTTTAGTGTCATACTGTGGAACATTTCAGGCAAAGAAATTACATATCCATAGAAACAAGCAGGTGATGGATCCATAACCAAAACGTTATACAGTGCATTTAGAGTGCATCATTTAAAGTGCAAGAAAAATAAAAAATAAAAATAAATAGCACGTTCAGCAAACCAGCAAATTTCTTTTGAGGATGCACTGACCGTTTCCTCAGATAAACTGGCTGATTCCAACAACAAACTTCTCCCAAATCTCTCAAAACAACATAAGTGCAGACATCCATGGTCCTTGTGACACTAAGTGCTCCCTTTCTCACAGGCCCATCCACACAGAGACAGGCTGAAGCCAAACATCATGAGATTACATTTCTGACAGCGAGCAGCGTGCCAGAGGTCCAGGCACCAGCGTCACCGTGATCTAACACAAATGAGTCAGCACGAGTGGGCATTTCTGATTTTTCACACCGTCCTGCCAGTAAACATTCACTCAGCTGCTCTCCTCCGCTCTCCAACTTATAATCAGTCACACTAAAGAGGACGCTAATGCGAGGCAGAAGAAGAGAAGCAGGTCCAAGAGACCAGTCCAAGAGAGTTTGTGGAGGACTGTTCAAAACTATGGACAACAGCTGGCAACACTAAGTTTAAAGGTCCTATATTAAGCAAAACTGACACTTGTGAGCATTAAGCCATGTTAGAATACTGTTACCTCCTTTAAAACATACCCAGAGTTGTGTTTTGTTTTGTTCACACATGTCCAGATCTTCAAAGTTCAAAATGTTAGTATTCCAGGGCTGAAATCATCAAATGATTTAAGGGAAGGTGTATGGCACTTCAAAACACAGTCTAAATATGCAGGATGTGTGTGTTAAACATTACAATAGAAACAAAACACAACTCCAGGTACAGTATGTTTTTGATGAGGAACCAACAGATCAGAAAATGGTAAAATATGGGCCCTTTAAAGGTGCACTATGTACATTTTATGCTGGAGTGTCCACCACCTGCTTTACTCCATAGAAATGCTATTGCTTTGTCTGGAGTGTATGCCATTAAAATGATTTATCTCCCTGCAGACAAGCAGGTGACCTCATTATCCCTGGTTACAGGTCAGATCTGTGAAAAGATGACCCCACTCCTTGTAAGAAGGCATGTTTTTAGGGCTGTTTTTAAAGCAATGAAAGGCATATAATGGAAGAAATGTCCTTTACCTTATTTTAATGCATGACATCTATTTTTTGTTTTATGTTGCACCTTGATGCCAAAGCATGTTCCTAGTTTGTAAATTTGGTTCACTGACAGTAAAACCAATAACATCTCTATCCAGGTGACAGACCCTGCACCAGAAAAGTTACACAGAGGAAATTTAAAGTATTTTGTACAATCTGTTGGGATACACAAACATTTGTGTAGGTTCAATATTCAGTCAGAGGAGAAAAAAACGCATTGTGTGTTTACTCTTACTCCTGACCAATAAGATCTTTATTACTTCTTTTTGGCAATTTTATACATTTCTGAGCATTAAAATTACTTTCTTTGTTCACTGTGTGTTTTAAGATCCATCTATAACTTGTGAACAAAACTGTATAAACAATATTCTGCTTTTTGAAAATGCTTTCCCAAAATCAATAGGCCTGCTGTTAATCACGCTGACACAGCCGTGTGTTTGCCTCACGCCTACAAACTCTGTTTATGAACAAAGAGCATTCCTTCAGCTGCTTCAAACCCAGCGCGCCCCTCATGTCCCCAGGCAGGTCAGTGATGGAGAGAGCAAAATGCACAAATGTCTTGACTTTAAAAAGGTGGCCTGGCTTAAAATGCATGACTTCATCCACTATAAAACCTGTCTTTTACAATGGGCGGGAGCAGGGTTTGTGCATGTGGTTCTGTTTGTTTATTCAGTGTGATTTGCCTGGCTCACTGTGTCTCCGGGCTCTTCATTAGCCTGTGTACACTTGGCTAATGAGTGATATGTAAAAGTTGCCAGAGGCTCAGCTTGGCTCCTGCACTGGGCCTGGGGTGGCCCATAGTGAGAGTAACCTCACAGCTCCTCCTGTGTCTGGGCTGAGCTGGTGTAAATGCATTAATGAACAACCGAGCAGGACTCCCTCTGCAACATTATCTACAAGTGTAATTTGTCTGAATAATCAAGAAGTAAAATCCACCTTCTGGTAGAACAGGGAAAGATAATTGGCAAATAAAAATATTCAGGGATTTTTAAAAAAGCTTGGCCTGCACAGGGCCAAGCAGTTTCAGATTGTTTAAGAAAAGCAATGCAAATAGCATCTTGTGTAACTGAGAATTTTCTTAAAAAAATGCATATTACAAAATTGATAGTCCCGATGGTCCCAAACACACTGCTGCCAGAATAGTCTAAAATAATAAACAGATGTCTCCTTATCAGATAACCAAAATGTGTTAAAATTTGAGCATGTATCCCTTTTATTACGGGATGTGACAACTACAAATATACATTGTGCAGACTGTCGAAAACATAAATCAATCATGTTTACGCTGCCTGTACAGAGCAGTGACTGGCTTCAGTAACAAGTCTTCTCTCTCCTCCTGTACACAGCACTATCTCTCCTTCCACCATTTCCACAGAGCTATTCACTTTTGTCAGGTGCTGCTCCTGCTCCTGTCCTTACTCCTGTCAGAGTGGTCTCCCACTCACACATTCATGTGATAAACCACACTAATTTCCCTCTATCTGTGAGGCTGCACACTGTTACATCTGTAATCCGCACTCATTGTAATTTTTGCTTTCAGCCTCAAGAGGGAGAAACTCATTTGAGGAGTGAAAAGGCTTTATCAGATGTAAACTCAAATCTGTGCACCTCCACACAAAGATACCGATGTCGACATTTCTCACTGAACAAAGAGGAAAAAAGGCTTCTCCAGCGTCGACGACAAGTCTCAGGGAGGACACACGTCATCTGCCATGCCAGCAATTACTGCTTATCAGCCACTGGGATGTACTGACAACAGTGCAAATCAGCTCCTTTACTTTGCACAAGGCAAATATATGAAGAGGAGCTATTCAGTGTCCTCAACCTCCACTCTCTAGTCTTATCTACAGTGCTAATAATGATATAGTAAAGAAGATATGATGGTAATGATGAAACTATAGTACAAATTCATACAAATTCATTATGAGAAGGAATCCTGAATGTGGATTTATTTGGTTTATGGAGTTAGATTGTAAGCAATACCATGTTTGTTGCCTTGACCGCTGGGTCACAGCACGGCCAGAACTGCAGCTCCTGTGGGGGGTGTTCTCAGTCTGAAAAGCTCTTTCCACATCTTTCCAAATTGCACTAAGGGCCAACCAACAACATGCGATGCACTAGATTGAAAATTGGATAGGTGGGTTGTGTATAGGCCTGTCACAATAACAAATTTTGATGTGCAATATATAGATGAAGAAAAAGAACAATATAGACAGTAATATTGAAATACATATCATCTATGATGAGTCATAGAAGTGGAGTATTCGGTCTTTTACGGCTTAAACCTTAATCTTATTTCCTACTAATGCAGAGAAAATGTACACACGATAAATACTGATCCCCAAAACATATTGTTCCAGCCTTCATGAATCATAAATCGATACAGTAATGATCGTGACAGGTCTAGGGTGTGGTCCAATTGAAAAGACAATTTAGTGAGTGAAAGTTAATGCTAGATCTGAAAACATACTGTGTTACTATTTCTGTATAAAGTGGCAAGTTGTCAAGAAGTAAAACACCAATGGTTAAAATATAATACCGGAACAATGTAGGTCTTTCATTCTTGTGTTATTCTATGTCACATCAGCTGATTTTCTACCCAAGCAGTATTAGACTAATGAATACCCTTGCCTTGTCATTACTGTCATCTTGACTGTATTACACTCACATGGGTCTGGGGACACTGTCACATTAACCTGCCCACCTGCGCTGACATCCCAACACTGCAGTTCACGAGCAGAAAAGGTGCCGAAACCATGGCGACACATCAAAACGTGTATGTTCAGAGACAGCTGCTTAAAGCCTGTAAGACAGTAAATTAACCATCTGATTAGGATTTGAAAGGCAGTGGAGGAAACCAACATAATGCGTCCAATTAACGGAGGAGACGGCAATAAACATGAGGCTTCCAGCAGTCGTTACCTCTGCGATAAAAATAGCACCATGATTTCACTCCTTACTCTTCTAGCAGTTTTTATTGTCAATCCTTATTTTTCTCAGGCATTCCAAGAGCTAAAGCTTGATGAAAAATTTTAACTGTTTTCTTCATCATTCACTATCTGCCCTGTACACACATGACCGTATTGTTTTAACTGTGATTTAACTTATTTGGAATTGGCAAGCAAGAGTTTATTGTCAACTAATAGGGCGATCACAAATCATGCATACAGTTCAGCAATTTGAACAGTAGCTTCTCTCTCATATAGTTTCCTGTTACATCAATTAGGGACACACTGATCCAATATTGGTATCAGATATCAGCGCTGATACTGAAAAATTTATGTTGGCCCAGACACTCTCATAATGTTTGAAGTTGTTCTGTAATTACTTGAGAGATAAATAATGGCTACATAAAACATGTCTATCCATTTTATCTTTTATTTTATTTTATTTTAAGGAAATAAATGCTGCTTTCAGTTAATATCAGATATTCTTAAAGTCACAGTGTCAGAATTTGTATCAGAACTGTATATGCTGGATCAGTGCATCCCTCACATCAATACTCAGTAGGGTGCTGTGACCGAGCCAGGTAGAATGGCTGGATTGCAGTGAGATACACGAACGAATGAAGATGGAGGCAGGTTTGGCATGGTCCACTTTTTTTTTTTTTTTTTTTCAATTCTGTAAACAGTGCTGGTGCAAAACAAAAAAGTGCAGGCAGGACAGGGAGCAACAGGTCTCTCCAGCAGCAGAATAGAGAATGAAACGTTCAGGCACCTTATATACTACTGGATAAAACCATTAAAACTCCAAGGGATGTAAAATTAAACATAGCTGTATAGAACTAAGTTAAAATCCTTCAATAAAATACCCATAATCAAATAAACCATATAAATGGTAACAAAAGATAAAACCCTAAAACTAAACTTCTAATAAAACACAACATGAATAACCCAATTAAAATGAGTGCCATTTCCCCCCCGATGTCCAACGTGGTGAGTTGGCCCAGAACTCTTAAAGGGTGCCTGGTCCCCTGTGGACAAAAGGCACAGATAAGTAAAAGCACTGACAAATAACACACAAACACGCTCATACAACTCTCACACTTTAAAATATCCATATGCCCCACACCCGAACACACACAAGACACAACTAATTTGAAATACAGCACATATATTGCATGATACCAATTGTAAAATTTGAGCTGCAACTTATGGCAAGTTTTCATCCATTTACTGTAAACTCTAACCTTTATTCCGAAACACTTTTGTGGGGTATGGTGCCAGGTGAGCTGTGCCCAAGCCCAAAGCAAAAAAATATCATAAAATTTCAATAAAATCTTGCATGGAGAGGAGCTGCTGTATCCGGGAGGCAAAAAATGCAACTAACTCCAGATTTACTGCCATGTGTAATGTTTGGCAAGAACAGAGCGCAGTAGTGTTTCTGTAATAAGCCGTTAGTCCACCCCCTCCAGCTACACGCAATTAAAGATCATCAATAAGCTAAAACTATGTGAGAAAAAGTCCTCACTACACCTCGGCAGCAGCTCATTTGAATTTTTATTGTCTCTGAATGTACGGATGATGTGGATATTTTTGGCCTAGGCTGGTGTTTACTTGTTTTTATAGCAACCATACGGATTTATAGCTGTTTTCTGACGAATAGAGAGCCGTATACGCAGCTGCCTTGTTAGGGCGGACTTAATGTTGCCTGATACGTGTCATATGGCAAGCCCAAAGGAGAAGACTCTTGGGGGTTTGCATCTTTGTTTATTCTGTGAGTAAGAGTCTGTCTCCAGTAACGCTGTGTGGAGAGAGTAAGAAAGATTGTTTTTAAAATGACACTGACAGCTCTGAAAAAGTTATTTATAAAAAAACGCTAATTGGTGACGAGTGAGGATATGATGCAGGTAGAAGCTGAAGCAGTTTGGGTTTCAGTTAATAATCACGAGTGGTGGTGTTAAATTGTATAAACATGTATTTTACTCTGCCCTTCTTCTCAAATGGCACTGAACCTTGTGCATAACAATTAGTCGTTTTTATTGGACTAAACCCATAATTGCAGTTAAATGGATGATCAATCAGCCGTGAGTGCCTCTAAAAACAGCTACAGAGGCACTATAGAAAATACTGCTATATTAAGAATACCTTAAAGTGACACCTGTATTTGAGAATTTTTACACTAGCAGCAAGTAGATGAAGTAAAACGTTATTAATCTAAGGCTTTGGAACACTAAATATGGTATAATACAAAATGTATACTTAATGGGCCCATATTACATGATTTTCTGATCTATGTTACAATGTTGTTTCCTCATCAAAAACACACATGTACCTGCGTTTCGTTTCATTCACACATGTTGTTCCACTTTGTGATGTCATGTGGTAATACCCGAAGTGCTCCACCGTGTTTTTAAACTCCATACACCTTCATTAGAATCATTAGGATGATTTCAGCCCTGGAATTGCCAATCTCTACTGAACTAAAGGTAAACAGCAGTGGCGACCCGTGGACCTAGATCCTAAGTCTTCATTAGGACCAATTGCAGGCTATCATGATATTTTTTGGGGGGGCTCATAGGCCAAAATTATACATATATATTATAAATATATGTATTATATATAGGCTATATAGTATTATAACGAATGCCAGAAACAGACAGTCATTTTGGTCACTATTGATTGAACTATATCTATCGGAGCACAACGCACAGCCAAGCGCAAAGATTACGCAACCTGATCCGCCGCTCACCACAACACCGCCCCAACAACTACACAACACACCGCTCACAACCAGCACCAACAGAGTCAGCAAAAATACAATAAGAGGTTACGATCACAATATGAACACAAGGTATCAGCGCAGCTCCTACAGTACACAGCAGAACAACCGGAGCAGCTCCAACGCACCCGCCAACTCACTTACGCACTGTTTAACTATAACACTGTAACATTTAACTATTAACGATATAACACTATTTACCTGTGAGACTCCGTCCTCAGATTTCCCCAAAACGAAAACAAGCATCTTACCTTCTACAGAGGACTGATGCAGAGCGTATCCTCAACAGGACAGTGGGTTCACTGTCCTGTTAGTTCTATCTCCAATATGAAGAGATCAAACTGGTCCAAGTCCAGTCAGGTCCGCGACACAAGGTCCGGGAGCCGAATGCACGAGCTGGTTATAAAAGGTCTTAAACTCACTTCCCACTTACATTTAAAAGTTAGGTCCATATTAGCACTAGGGCTCCAGGTAGACTTGAGCCCTTTGCGCGCTACACCCACTCTATTTTGACGCCCAGAAACGAGCTGGCAGAGGCAGACAGAGCAACGAGTGACTGCCCCAGCCCCGGCAGCGCCTGCCACGGGTCCCAGCAGCGACAGCGGTTTCTGTTACCCTCGCGCTCTATCCTGTGAAGTCGCTAGCCGTCATTAGCCAGTGAGCCACGGAATCAGAGACATGCAGGATTCCACCGCAGCCAAATGCACTCATTTCAGCTTAATGCTTCTTTTCTTGCTTGGCAGAAGGGTCCCGCTGACGAGAAGACATATTACTCCCTAAAAAGTGTTCCTCGAAGGGACTTTGACGAAGTTTAACTCGTCCTAACTCCCACAGCACACAGCTCTGTTGTTATCTATTCATGAGCCTGTAGCAGTAACACGCCGCGGCCGCCAGTGGAGAGTCGGGGCTCAGCGCGTGACAGAGCGAGCAGAGCATTTATTGCTCGCTTATATTTGCTATCACAGGGTTTTCGTGAATGCCCGGAAAATGTCGTAATATGATGCCGCCCATAACTTGATGAAATTTGATTGGCTAAGACAACTGTCAATCTGACAATCATACCCACATTGGCACATTAGTTCAGTGCCTGCAGGGGGAGTCACTGATTTACCCAGATATCATTGGAAGAAAAATTGTGATGGGTCCATTTCATTTTTTATATTAACCCTTTGTTTCCCAAGAAATATTAGTCCAAGTTTATAACAACGATCAAGAAATAACTAGTGTTGTGTTTATTACTCAGTGAATAAAAAATTTTTGAAAAAATATATTAGTAGTACAAAAATGTTTTCAATTTTTTTTCTTGGGCCTTCACTGAATACCTTGAAGGCCCTGACGGTTCCCCTCTGGTAAACAGTAGCTGTTAACTTCAAAACTACCTCTAAATGACATCACAAGGTGGAACAGAGCATTTTGACCTTTGAAGATGTAGACAGACTAGTAATAAAGGGTTATTCAATTCAACAAAACACAACTTCAGGTATGTTTGATGAGATAACAACATTATAACTTGGCTAAAAGCTCACAAGAGTCTATTCTGTGTAATATAGGACTTTTAAGTACAAATTTGAGACAATAATGTACTACAATAAGGCTCAAATATAGTGAGCAGTGTCCAATCCACATGTGAAGAGATTTTTCGGTAGTAGCACCGTGTTTACTGCATTAAAGATAAAGGCTTTGGTAACGACGAGGGAAACGCAGATGAAACAACTCCACGCTCAGATTTCAGATGAGGGATTAGAGCCACGTTTCAAGTGTTGTCACATCAAACATACAAACGCATAAACTGGAACAAGGACTTAAAATAGTTCTGTTTATGTAGACAGCTTATGCAAAAAAACAGTCCCACATTGGCACAGATTGTCTTTACCTTATAAGGACAAACAGGAAGTCTCGTTTAGAGCACATTAGAGACAAAACTTTCTTGGTGCTGACCTTTAAAATTCGAATTGGGAGTATTTTATATTAAGGTTCTGCATAAAACTTTTCACTTTTACTTAACCATAACATTCTACCTGAGTTTTTTTTTTTTTTTTAAGTCATTATGCTTTTGTTGCCCCTTTTAGAATCTCCATTTCTTTTTAATCAGATGCCCTTCATGACTAGAGGTGAGTGTTGTTGTATTAGAACATTAAGTAAATAGTCTATAATTAAAACTGTTACTATTACTAAAACTGACCTTGAAAAGAGACAGAAGCATCTAGTGTAATCACCTAAAGAAGGGTATAAAAAGTGTTATCTCTGGACTTCTGTGGTTAATTTTATGGTCCATAGACTTGAATCTCAACCAAGACATTTACAGACATTATCGAGATGATGCCAAGGAAATATCAAAATACTGATTTTGTGAATATGCCCTCTAGGGTTGTCAAAAGTATAAAAATCAGATACTAATCGATACTAACACTAGTACTGAAACTACTAGATACTGATTTGAGCAGGAATTAATACAAAAAAAAAGTTACATTCAAAGAAATAAACCTTTTCTGAATAACTTTAGAAGAATCTTGAGCTGTATCAGAACTAGTATAAGATCACACAGCCGAGTATACACACATGGATCACTATGGAACCTACCAGGACACCTTAGTGATTACACAGATAAAGCCGCAAGGTAAAAGTACTATTATTTAATGTTGGAAATCACATTATACTGTCTACAAAAAGATAATTGATTCTACTCCTCAATATTGATATATTAACACTCGCCCACCACTGTAACCAGCTCAAAACTTTCAGTTCATGACTACGTGGGACACAAAGAACTGATGACATTTAGTATTTTTTTGTTCTCTGTTTCAGCCTATACAGGACTGCCTTTCTGACTCTGCTCTTCCTACGTTTTTATTTTTGGACAGTTTAATTTGCACCATTAAGTGAAGCTTCCTTTTCCCCTCTCCTCCTCATCCATTCACACAGATTCTCATGCCTGTTTGGAGTTTCCTCGTCCCCCGTCCCCTCCTTTCTTTTTGTTCACTGAGCAGTAAACCCAGTCCATGGTGCTCTGTAAACCTGAAGGCCCATGCATCACTGGTGGATAGAAGCTGATAGATGTCTGACATGCTGCCAGACCACGGGACGCCCCACATGAGTCAAGCACCAGCCTCCAGATCTGCCTCTTCACCAGCATCCATCAGCAGCCTGTGGGAGGTGTGTGAGGGGCCCGGAACAAGGGAAGCCCCGGTGGAGGAGAGGGACGGAGGAGCAGAGAGACTGTGGAGGAGGTGGCCACAGCCGAGGACATGAAATGAAGTAGGAGGGTGATGGAGCGTGGTGATGAGTGAGGAAAAAGTACTACGCTAAGGTTTGAGCGTGGTGGTGTGAAAAAATCAGTTTAAATATTTGTTATAGATCTTTCAGGAACTGTCAGTAAGGGACCAGTGTTGGAAAAACTCACTTTGATGAGATTCTATTTCATGGATTACCTAGAGATATACTCAGGATAAATTTACTCATTAAAAAGAAATACATTTTAGCTGGGCAGTGAATATCTTTTTCATCATGAGAATATACAAGCGCAGAGGTCTCTTCAAATGGGTTGTAAAAAAAATTGATACCCAAAAATGATTAGAAAAAATATATATGGAAACTAGATATTTATTTGAGAAAGTACTAAGCCAGTGATGGGACTTTCGGCTCCTTTGTGGGATCCAAATCATCTGTTAATTTCAAAGAGCTGCTCAAAAGACTAGCTCTTTTATTATTAATATGACAGAAGCCAACGTGAGAAGTCATTTAATACAAACTAATCACAGAGAGAAATGACCAAGGCTCAGATTTGTTTAAAATGGTTCAAACTGAGAGTGGGAGTATGTTTATCCTTTCAAATAATAATTTTAAAACTAACTGTTATTAAGATGCCAGATATGTTTTTTGTGCAGAAAGCTCTCACTCGCACTGCCTGCTCTGCTTCTGTGTTATTCTTGTGTTGGTGTTGGAGTTAATCATTAAAAAAATCATAAATACCAGAAAGAAAAAGATTTGGTTCTTTTAAAAAACGAGTTTCAAATCCAACCATTCACGTTAAGGCACCGTTCAAAAGAGCCGACTCGCTCACGAATGTCATTTTTTCTAAAAAGCATGTTGGTTTTTTTTCTCTCTCTCACTGAGGTATCGACTATTGAGTAGCAAGTCTTTTCCTTAGTATCAAAATTGAATTTTGAATTTAACTATTTGTGACAGCACGGTTATGGCAATACATTGACACAGTACTTGTTGTCAGTCAGAAGCAGAGGTAATCTTAAACTAATGTTATAAATGTATACATTTTGTATAGTCTTCCTCTTGAGACGGATCATAAAACTGAGCAGTGGTGCCTTTGGGCTGATAAACGAGGCCAAAGATGAGGTAGGAGGATTGTGAATGACACAGTTTGACTCTAACATCCAAACCTCCCCAAATCAGAGCAGCATTTCCTGTCCCTCCTTCCCACCAATCGAACATGTTAGTGGACAAACGAGTGAAAAGAAAAAGGGTTGGAGCCCATTCTGAGCTGTGAATGTCAGCGTCAGTCACCGCAGAATTCGTCTAAGTGATGCAGACAGACAGCCATTCTGATTGCCCCACCAGTCGAGCCAAGAGGTGAAAAAAATTTACATGCAAATACGAATGACCCGCGAGCGACTGTGAGTACGTTCGCTATAGCATTCTGAAGGCACCATAGAAAAAAACAGGAACTCAAGGCTTGCCAATCAACCACTCCATTGTAAAACCCACAAGGAGGTATGTGTTTAGGATATCAATTATTTTAGTCACTGATTGGTCTGTGCTGGTAGTGCTTTCCAAAACAATGGACCAGATGTATCCAAATTACACATATATTTAAAAGCTCGGGGGCTAACTTGCCAAAAAAATAACTGTATTTAGTCATGTTAAAGTGCTGTTATCTCATCAAAAACATATCTGGCGTTGTGCTTTGTTCCATTTACACATGTTCGAGTAACTTTTTATTATTAGTCTTCTATATCTCCAAAGCTCAAAATGCTCTGGTCCACTTTGTGATGTCATGAAGCAAGCAAGTTCACAGCTACCTTTTACCTTTTCTTTAGTAGAGATGGGAAATTCCAGGGCTGAAATTATCCAAATGATTCTAGTGAAGATGTATGGAGTTTAGAAACACAGCTGAGCACTTCCTATATTACCACATGGCATCATAAGGAAGAACTCAGCCTAAATATGCGGGATTTGTGTGTTAAATATGTATGAATGAAACAAAACACATACACATTTATGAGTAAACAACATTATAACAGATCAGAAAATAGTGTAATATGGGCCCGCTTTACATCACGGAGCCATGCACACACCTTACATCCTTGTATGCAAACATTTTTCAACATTTTGATTTTATTCTGATCAGAATCAAGTTTGCAAATTCCAAGTTTCTCCAAGTTTGTTTGTTTTACCTTTGAATGAACTGCACAGTTGGTTAATAGTTTTTATAATCTTATTTAGAATACAGCATCCATAACAAACTGTAAACCAAAAACAGTTGCCAGTCAACAGAGCGCAGTCCTAAGCCCCACATGCTTAAGAAGCTGTTATGTGTTTAGGATATCAATTATTTTTGTTGTGGCTTATTGGGTTGCTGCTATTGTTAGTGAAATTAATGGTAATGAATTCTGACTGGGACGTAGTGTACTGCATTAGGAGATTTGCTGTGAAGAAGCTTAAATCCTTGCTATGATTTGTGGCTAAGTCCTCTGCATACACACAGACGGCCATCTTCACCAAATCCACTCTTCTCTGACAGCAAAGCTAATGCCATGTAATCGAGCATCCACTTTCAATTTGGCCATCTTTAGATCCATACGCCATCACAACAAACATGCCTTTTATGTTGTTCTACAGATTAGGGCATCGTGGGACAGATTGCTGGAGGGACTTTGGGTCAATGGGGGTCTTGGAAGACGGGAACCCTAGCTGTCTTCTTCTTGGCTCCTCTCCACGTTTGGGACACTTGGACTGGAACGATGCCTGCTGTCACTAGACCTGTTGACTCCAGATGGGTTCTCGGCTTTTTCCTTCTGGCGTCTTCACAGCAAATAATGTGCCTTATAGTGATTTGCATATAAATTTGGATGCCTCTCAACTCTTTCTATATGTTTGGGTATGATGAGTACACAGCGTTATTACTTCAACAATGACAATGTTATGACTTGATACAATTTTACTTTGAATAACATCATTTCACCATTTTTAATCACTGAGCATCTTTACACACTTCTCTATAAAGCCTGATTATCCCAACATAGAACTAAATGCAGAATTTGCTTGTTTGCTTGGCACCCAGTCCATTTGTACTCATTATAGCATCTGGGCATGTGTAAGTAAGAGCAAGTGTGTGTGTGTGTGTGTGTGTGTGTGTGTGTGTGTGTGTGTGTGTGTGTGTGTGTGTGTGTGTGTGTGTGTGTGTGTGTGTGTGTGTGTGTGTGTGTGTGTGTGTGTGCGTGTGTGCGTGCGTGCGTGTGTGATATGGGAGGGTATACATGTGACTGTGATCGGGTGGTAGTGAGTGGGTGTGACGGAATTATTTTAACTGTCTAAGTAAATCACTTTAGACAATGTGCAATGTATGAAAACTAAATCACTATATAAACAGTTTGATTTTATTATTTATTACTTTAATCAAATCTCCTCAACTTTGCCAAAATGTCTTTCTTCTTTCCACCCCGGTGTCTTGCAATCTGATCAATTCCTCCTCCTTGAATTCCAGGTACATCAAATTCCGACCTTCTCTTCTTCATGTTTTGACAAAGCACAAATCATCTTTCTTTTGTTCTCTCACCTTGACATACAGCTTTTAACTCTGTGTGATGCATTCATTTTATCTTTTGGTCTCGGGCGCCAGATCCTTGGACCAAATCCTCCCTTTTGTGTGTGGGGATAGGGGGAGCAGGAGTGAGTACGTGTGTGTGGTGGCGAGATGAAGCAGACGCACTACACAGCATGACCCCTTTGATTTAGCACAGGGGAGGCTCACAGAGCGGTTGTACATTAATTGGTGCTTGTGAGCCGTTAATTTAGGCTAGTGCATTCAAGGACCCACTTTTCCAACTGCACCAGGAGCTGAACAAGCATCTTTGCACCAGTCACGTTTTCATAACACTCCCCCGGTTTGTTGCTTTGGGCATTTTTTTTTTAGCTCTTAACTTTTTTTCAGTTCATTTGCCCTGTTTTTGTGAAAAAGCATGCACCATATGTTTATTTAACAATGTGTTAGTGAAAGGGCAGACAGGCTTCCTACAATATTGTCTGTTTTTGTGCCTTTAAATTAAGTTCGACCCAAGACATCTTTGTATGTCTGTGTATGACAGGCCGACTAAACTCAAACTGTTCTCCACAAAGGGAATCTAGAAAAAGAAAAAGACTGTCGATTTTGATGGCTTAATAATAATAAAAAACACTCATTAGAATACAATTTTCATTTCATAATAGTTGTAGTTTCCATAATGTTACCACTGCCACAAAGAAGATAGGAAAGGTCCAATTTTGTTCATTTTTTTAGTAATAATACTTATTCAAATGAACACTAGTTTTAGTATCAAATATTTGCTGATTGATTTTTTGACAACCCTAATCAGAAATGTGAAAAATGTGAAAAAGTTGGTTTTAAAAGGCACTTAAGCTTCCAGAACATATTCATTTGCACTTTCAGTAAGATATCACTATTCCTACACTAGTACTGAACTTGTTAGCCTGTCTCATGCTCTCTGTATCCTAGCATTGCCCCCATAGCGACAGCAGGTCTGTGTCCCCTCTCCAGTCCCTCCCTTTGCCAGCTCTCCTCACTGGAGCCAGAAAGCCATCGTTTTCTTTCTGTTTGTTCGGCACCACTGGCTCCCTCAGGTCACTGACCGCATTAGGCTGTTAATTACCTTCAAGTACAAAACAAGTGCTACCTTGGCACCAAAAAAGGAGGACATTTACATTTTTTTTAAGTATAGCAGCACATCTTTTATGAATGCAAGAAGACAAAAGAAACAGCTCAACTTTGTCTGAGTTGACTATGGAAACATCCCCATCATGTTTTTTGGTGTTGCTGTGAGCCCATAAAACTACAGGATGGACTTGTTCTCCCCTCAGAAATGAATCAGCCATAAAACAGCAGTGGTATAGTAGTGGGACCCACAGGGCATGGATTCAGCAGACACACGCTGGGACAATGTGGGAAGTGACGGTAAATGTGTATGACCAGCATCTGACTCCCCTGTAGTTAAACTGTGCCCCATTAACTGTCTGGAGACTGTAGCTTTGTATGTGAAATTACCAAATGGACAAATAATGTATGTACATGCAGTTATGATAAGAAACATTGTTCTTATTAGTGGAATGGCACAGAACATAATAGGCACAGACTAGCTGCTGGCGTTGGATGTGTTGCTGGAGGCTTTTGGCTTGTGTCTCTCTATTAGTCTGGCTGTGTGTTTGTCTATGGAAATATTCACTCATTTGCTGGTGGGCATCAGGGCTGAGGTCAGGCCTGATTGTAGGTCCTTATTAGTGACTCCCTGGAGATCTGTTGCCTTCATGGGAGGCTGAGACTGTGGGACAAACTTTGTGAAGAAGAAGAACTTTGGGAACTAGTTTTAAAGAAGTATTTTATGCCTCTATACTGTGCTTGAATACATACCAGTACATACGTTTCTGCCCATACCCATGTTGTTTTGCACAGTGGCTTCATAAAAAGTGTGGCCATGCTGTCATAACACTTGCCTAGTATGAATGTGGTGTGTGCATGACTGGTGGTAGGCGGAGGGCTGCTGTCACAAAATGGAAGACTCACTTTTGTCAGTCTACCCCAGGGCAGTTGTGGCTACATTGTGTGGAGTGAATTAATAATGCACTGTAATGAGTCTTTGAGTGTCCAAAAAAAGTATAAATCTGATCCATTATTATTGTATTATTATTAAAACATTGAATTAGCTATACCAATATACATACAATAGACATATATAATAAAACACAGAAATACCTTTGTTATTTTCTTTTTCATCACAACATAACATTTACTAGTACATTAGGAAACTCCAAAGTAAGACAGGCACTTCCTATCCAAGTGCGGTTGTCAAAATTCCTTTCCAAATCATCGCCCCGAGAGAGAGCAAACATCACATTGTCTGTTTTAGCGACAAGCAAACACTATAAAAAGGATTGTACAGCTGTTTATTGGCGTCCGGGAAGTATGTGTCCAGTGTTATGTCTTGTCCCACAGTCAGATATGGGCCACTGCCAGCAGGATGGAGCCTACACTTTCTGAAAATGTCTCTTTCTCACGATTACAGAGAACAGCAGAATCCCTGGTGTGTCTCTGATTCAGTCGCACACGGCGCAGTGCACTTCCCCTGTGGAGGCACAAGAAGCCAGCACGCTACGCCAGTTTCACCCACAGGAAGCATCTTTATTCAAAAACCCTATTCGCCCCTTTGGTGATGGGAGCTTGTGTCTTACTGCGCAACCTAAGGCTCAGCAAAATACTCTATGTTAGCCACTCCATCTCAGAGACAACATCCTGAAATTTAATCAGATGAGCTAAAGGTTATGCAAAATTGACCCTTGTGAGCTTTAAGCCATGTTCTCTCTCTCACTCTGTTCTACCTTGTGATGTCATGATGTGGAAGTTTTCAAGTTAACAGCTAGCTTTTATCTTTAGTTTAGCTGAAATTGGCAATTCCAGGGCTGAAATTATCCAAATGATTCTAGAGTGAAGGTGTAAAGGATTTAAAACACAGTGGAGCAATTCCTGTATTACGACACAACATCACAAGTTGGAGCAGAGTGTTTTCAGTTTCAAACATAAAATAGTTTTACCAATGTGCAAAAGAATTACGCAATTATGAACTATTATTTCTTTTATAGTCCTTTAGAAAATAAGTTTGTAAAACTTTTAGCCTGTTATCTGGAAGAGAAAATGTTCAAAACAAAATTAAAAGCAACTTGGTATTGACTATATAGTCCGGATCCGTTTGAACTTCTTCTATTCTGACCGCTTTGGCTCTGGACACTTTGAGAAGGGTCTAAAAACAAGTGATTAAAAGATGAAAGGCACAAGGCCATGACGGCAGAGCAGCGGTGAGTGAGTAAATGGAGGAGGTGGTCCCATTGGACTATGGCGCTCATTGCATTCTAATGGGTGGGCTGGATGAACTTTGACCCTGTGTATAGCACCTTCAAACTTACCCCTCCTTAGAGCCCGCTATGGAAAGCATCTGAGCTGGGGGAACTGCATGCATGTGTGTGTGAATGTAAAAATACTGAACAACCTGTTTATTCTGCTGCTATGGAAACCTCTGCAGTAGCCTTGGGCAAATAACAACAAGCGGAGCAGTTCTGTGTGGCAGTGAGAGGAGGTGATGGAGTGAAAAGGGTTCAGCAAAGGTACTATATGTGATTTAAAAGTGTTTTTGTATGGGGCACTTGAGGGTAGTCTATTACCTCTATTAGACTTGGGTCAGAGCGGCCACTATAGAAAGCTTTTGTTTTAATAAATGGAGGCTAAAACTGGAGTACTTCAGAGATAAAAGAAAAGATAATGGTCAGATTTGAAAATATCGCTCTCTTGGCAGCATTACAGGGCAAAGATGCTATTTAATATATAACTGTAAAGGCTTGTTAAAAAATACATGTTCATTAAAGGTCCTATATTACACAAAATTGACTCTTGTAAAGTTTGAGCCATGTTAAAATGCTGTTACCTCCTCAAAACTATAGTTGTGTTTTGTTTCATTCTGCTACCTTTTATCTTTAGTTCAATAGAGATTGACAATTCCAGGGCTGAAATCCGAATGATTCTAGTGAAGGTGTATGGAGTTTAAAAACAGACTGGAGCATTTCCTGTATTCCCACATGACCTCATAAGGTAGAACAGAGTGTTTTCCGTTTGAGAAAAGAACTCAGCCTAAATACGCAGGGTGTGCAAAACATGTGTGAATGAAACAAAACACATATGTTTTTGAGAAAACATTATAACATAGATCAGAAAATAATGTAATATAAGCCCTTCAAAATACAGCACGTTTCCAAAATGGTGTAAAACATATAGTTTACATCCTACCTCTGAAACTATTTAAATGACTATTCCATACAATACGTGACTATAGGTTGCCATACTGCCCCAGATCCTCCTTTGTGTGTGACTGTAATTGCCATAGCACTGGGCCCATCCCTCCATCATCAGCCCCTCTTTTCACCTCCCCTCTCTGCAGCTACTCATGCTAAGTGGACACATTGTTATGGCCAATTTGTCCCATTCAGGGCTCCAGTGGGCACTGTCCCTGGTCTGACAACCCCCAGACACGGACCACACGGCCAGAGAGGGGGGCCTTGACTCCTAAGGTCCTGGTGAGGTGCATGAGGGAGGTGGAGGCGTCTGGGGAGAGGGAGGTCAAGGACAAGAGGAGAAAAGGTAATGAGTGGTGCATGAAAACAAGCAGAGAGGAATGCACAATGAGTTAAGAAAAGATGGGAAGGTCCTGCTCTTGGTATTATTTTCAGTGCGAGCTGTCGATCCAGTGTTAGAATGAGGTGGATGTTGACAGCTGTTCCCACCAAGGACACGCTAATGCATCCGCCTCAGTCTGACCACGATCCCAGAGAAAGACTCCATGGAATGAGAAAAAGAGGGTCTGAACACATGCAGGTGTGCAGGCACTGCTTAAGGTGGTATGATGAAATTCACTTTTACCCCTACGAATCCCTAAGGCCAAAATAACCCAAAATGTGCCTAGTGCTCTATCACACTGGCTGTAGAAATGTAATGCATGCAAAAACAGCATTAGTGCAAGATATTATTAATTCAAAAAAATACAAAAAAATTTATGCTGGCGAACTCAATTTTAACACTGCAGAAGGATAAAGGAGGAAAACACAACTCCGGGTATGTTTGTGATGAATAAACAACATTATTATAACGTAGATCAGAAAATAGAGTAAAATCTACTTTCAATCAATTCATCTGCTTTTACATAACATTAACACATTTACCAAAAATAAGTTACGAGCCCTTGAATTAACATTTTGTAATTATACAATTCAAAACTAGCCTATTAATTACAACTTTCTTACAACTGTACCATACCTTGTACCACTTCCACTATGCCATCTGTTATTCTTATGATGTGAGCCCTTAATACGACTCCTAAAAAAACTAAGGAAAGCCAAGACTGAAGGGGATATACTGTATAGGAAATGCAGGTGTGCTCGGACTGCTGTAGGTACAATCCTGAAATCCACTTAAACCGTTTACCCTGATGACTCCCATCAGCCAAACTGAAACTTAAGCCAGTGGTGCATTTAGAGGTCACTGCACAAAATTGGAAAAATAACATGTGTTTGGCTAGCTTTAAGTGCTGTTTTCTTTGGATGTGCTTCATTCAAAAATCATTAAATCTATAGCCACAAATGAATATAAACTGTCGCAACTGTCAATTATTTCACTTATTGTGAGAGCAATGGAAAGAAGAGTAGACCCAAAGCATCAGTCATATGATATTTAAAATGGCCCATAAATAACCATAGATATCTCACATGTCTGATTTCATTGCTCATGTTAAAATTGCAAACATATTTCCACGAGCCCCTGAGAAACCTGTGACTTTAGAAGTTAAGAAACTTAATTTCACTTCAATTTATTGTTGTAAAAAGCTTTGTAATGCATAGTGATAGGGATGCACTGATACCAATACTCTGGCACAGATCTATGAAAATTTGCTCAATCAGGTATTGGCTCCAAAATATCAGTTAAGTCAGTATCCTGGTTGGGACTATTTACTGGTCGTGCTTGGTCCAGAAAGTCTAAAGAATGTATATTTTAATGCAAAGTTGTTTTGTAATTACTTGATAGATAAATAACAACTAAATAACATATATTGTCATACAATATTTTTGTTTGGGGGAAAATTGGGGGCACTGGTATTGGCAGATAGTATCGGAACTGAAAAAGCTGAGATAGTGCATTCCTTCTTAGTGATAGTAAGTCTACTATCTATCTACTCCATAGTAGTAGTAGTAGTAGTAACTGACACTGGTCCATTGTGCTTAAATGTGTTTCATATTCATTAACTATCAATCATATACTCTTTACTCATTGCTTAGTTTAAAAATATATAGAGCCAACTTTCTTCATATAGCAAAAGCGAGGATTAGCAGATTACAACTGCCAGAGATAATGTAAATATTAATTAAATATTCATGTGTTGGAACGATACTGTAGCAATCAAGCCAGATTACAGCACCCAGTGAGCTCCCAGTTGGACGTTTGCCACTCAAATGCCATAAATTAAAAATAAAAACACATAGACGAAGAGTGCGCCCCCATACTGAGCTGTCTGACTAATTAGTGCATATTATTTTACAGAGCGACCGCCGCGGGCCGATACTTGACGTCAGCCTCAGCGGGGCGTCCTGTATGTGAGGGGGGATTAGACTGCTGTTAAAGACACCTGTTGTTTGAGCACAGTCGCTCCAACACTTGCCCCGAGGTCAAAGGGGTCCCACGGCTGTCGCAGGGTACACAGGGTACACAGGGTAGGGAGGGTAGGCAGGGTACGCAGGGTATGCAGGTTACACAGGGTACACATTGCACACAAGGTACACAAGGTACACAGGGTACACAGGATAAGGCACACAGACAGCATTCTGGGGCAGTGTGAAAGTACTGATCATAACACTAAAACTTGAGAATCAGAAACCTGCTTTAATGTTATGGCCTCAGAAAGTTCAGTAATCTTAGCAAAAAAAAAACTACTCATTCCTACCCATTCATTTTTTTTTTCTTTGATTACTATGTATTGATCCTTAGTGGTTGTTATTTGTTTTTAATAGTTTTTATTTATTTATTTATTTTTCCTCAATTAAAACTAGTGGAGCTGAATAGACAATCTTTTAATTACACTACTACTATGCAGCACTTTGGCACAGTTTCCAAAGTGCAGTGGAATGAACAGAGCACTAATGGCACTTTGACTGTAAATAAGGCGAGACACTGCAGGTAAACAGAAAAAAAAGTTAAATTAAAGG
Organism: Boleophthalmus pectinirostris; assembly: GCF_026225935.1. NCBI lineage: Eukaryota > Metazoa > Chordata > Actinopteri > Gobiiformes > Gobiidae > Boleophthalmus > Boleophthalmus pectinirostris. Next base: position 19,436,088 of record NW_026571473.1, read on the forward strand.
AGCTATTATGTTATTTTCTGATCTATGTTATAATGCTGTTTCCTCCATCACAAACATACCTGGAGTTGTGCTTTGTTTCATTCACACATGTTTAACACACAAACACTGCACATTTAGGCTGAGTTCTTCTCTCAAACGGAAACTTTCCATCTTTCCACCTTTTGATGTCATGAGGTAATACAGAAAGCGTTCCACTGTGTTTTTAAACTCCATACATCTTCTTCAGAATCATTTGGATAATTTCAACCCTGGAATTGTCAGTCTCTACTGAGCAAAAGCCAGGTAAAATGAAGCTGTTAACTTGAAACAGCTTTCCACCAACTTCTATCGGTCAGCCATGATATGCCTTATTGACTTCTTAAAAGAACTAGAAAAATATGAATTGTACATTAATCATGGTCAAATCAAAACGAGCTATACCCCACCCAAGTGCAAATTATATGAATATACTTATAATATTGCCTACATGTAGTAAACACATACAAAGGAAAAAATGAAACACGACGGCACTTAAATAGAATTACAACTTTTTTTCCACAACACCAGAAGACAAACCGATCAGCTCAGAGTCCCTTCACACCCCCCCGCTGTCCCCATCCTCCTCTCAAGTTCAAACACAAACAATCCCTCATTAATTGCTGGTTTTAGAGTCAATCGTGAAGGCAGCAGGAGTCTGTTGGGCCTGTGTGTCCAAGGGAAAGCTGTGGATCTTCCCTCAAATTAACTAACTTTATAATAAATCCCCTGGTACTGGCAGCCAAGGATTAGGCAGGCTTCAGTGAGCAGTTTGTCAGGCTGTGAGGAGAGGCGAGAGGGACAGCAAAAACATGGCCAAAATCTGACATGGGCTTTGGGACACTCCACTGACATCCCCCACCCCCACACTTCTCACTAAGATCCATTACTTGTCCTGCATTGTGGACAGTACAACAGCGTCAGGTATGGTGTTTATTTGATTACTAAGATATGCATTATGTAATAGCCCTGTTCCTCTCGGAGAGCTGTGGGAGTTCTGCTGGTTGAGGCAATGCTTTCCTGTTTGTTGTGGAGTGATTTAATTAAAGAACCCATTCATCTCACTGCCCATAAAAGGAAATTCAATTTTGAGAAAGTTCTTGTTTCAAAATACAAGCAGGTGTTGTTAGCTGTACAAGTAATATTACAGCAAGACACAGAAGTGGCTCAAGTTGGTACTAAGAAAACAAATTCAAAATAATACTGTTCAAACAGAAATGACTCATACGCCCACAATTCTATGAAAACAACTCATCGTAATACTCCTACTTTTACTGTAAAAACTACTCCAATAACCCCTCCTTCTCCAAGTCCTACTACAATATTTCCTCCTGCTGTGGCTACAACTGTCTCTCGCCAGAATGTAACCTTTCTAGTGGACAGTCTGCCACTTTTTTGTCTCCATATTATTGTCTTTCCAAGAATGTTCCACAGTATGGCATTAAATGAGACGAGGCATGACCAGGCCAAGGTGCAAGTCAGCTCTGTGAACAGTAAGAATGAGAGAACAACTCAATAACTTGCAAGATAGATAATTCAAAAACTTGCAAGGTAGATAATTTTACCGTAATACTGCAGAACAATTCAAGTAAAGCAATAATATACGCATGGAGCCACCTAAAAAGTCTCATAGTTTACATTTAAATAAAAATTAACACCTTTTTGCATCAACATTCTGTCTGTACTTCAAAGTATCCTTGGATTAATTTACTTGAGTTTAAGTTTCTAGTTACATCCCACTTGTGTCATGTCTGCACTGTTTATTCTGATATCCCTTTCAAAGCCGCCTCTGTGGATTAGGGCCCTATCACTTGAAACTCACTGCATTGTTCTTGGCTTTTAAACAAATGAAACAGGGGATGGGGCAACAATGAGGAGATCAGAGATATTATCAGACAGGTTCTCCCTCTGTTGTCTCTTAATTCATCCTGTGAATGCACTTGCTCTGGTAATTAACAGTGATAGGCCTGCAAGAGGAAGTCAGGACATAAGAAGGCTGGGCGGGCTCCTCATCTATAACAACACAACACTCACCTGATTAAAAGCAAGGTTATGATCCTTATGTCCGGTTCTAGTTTCAGATAAACTTGTTTACAACATTGTCCTTCCTTTATCAGCACCAATTAACAAGGAACACTGAGCATTTCCTTCCTGTTGAGTGACTAGTTCTGAACAAATTGTTTAAAAGCAGGGGAAATAGAAATGGAAGCACCCTGACTAAACAGTAACTTGGGGTGTGAAATATGGGGAAAAAAGATAGAGTGAAGCTATAAAACGAGGTGATGAAGATGGGAAATAAAACTAAGAGCACCCATGGACCTCAGCCAAGACACAAGGCATTTCTCACAAAAATATGCTGTGCCCTGACCAAGAATATCTGGACTTTATAGTGTGTGAACGCATACGTGAGTTTCTAATCTTGACATAATTCCCAAAAACCTTTTAACATGTTCTGTTTACAGTTATGTACTCACGAACAAAGCACATGTGAGTCATAGTATCTCTTCTTTAGCTCTTAAAATGGAAAAGCATAGTTCTCTGTATAACACTACAATCTGCTTGTACTTGTACTGCCTAAGTGCCATGGCCTGGTGGCGTTAAAGAAGCTCTTGTCCTGCATAGACCTGCTCCACACAGTGACAGATAGGTTAACAGAGGTATCCAGCTATTCCCTGGACAGTCTCCATTCCCAGACAAGAACCTTCTTCCTCCTGTCCCTCCTCTTCCTCTCCACACACTTGGCTCATTATAGGAATGCTCTGACCCTTGGGGACTTCACTTTACTTGTGTCTTTTTCCAGTTCACAAACCTTTGGGGCAACACAAAAGCCAGATTCAAAGGCAATTTGAATTTGAAACAGGGGCCGGCAACTAAACTCCCAAATTAAGAAAACTGAAGAAGAATCTGTGTTACTCAGGCAGCCTTAACACAGTACAAAAATGGGATGGTGACAGTATCAAGTGGAAGATAATGTAACATACTGCAGAGAGAAAGGTGGGGAGGTGTAGAGCCAGAGAAACAATGATGCATGCACTTGTTTAAACTGTGAAAAATACACAAAAGACATTGCAAATCACTGAACGTTTCAAACTGCAGAATCCTTAAAAGGTTGGGAAAGTGCATTGGCAAACCCTGCTTAAAAAAGACACTTAATGCGCACTAACATTGCTTGTCAATAAATTGTCTCGCAGAGTGACAGATAGCGTTGGTATTGCCAAGGACATAATTTGGCTGAACCCATTGATATGAGTATTGTCAATAACCGATCAATACATTCAGTTCGTGGGCAGTGTGGTTGGCTGCAGGCTCTTAAAGCTCACTATTTGCTGCTAGGTGCGTGGCCGTAAGCTACGCAGTATGAAATTGAGAAATATGCACTATAAAATATGTTTTATAGGCTTATATATTTGTAGATGAGATGAGAATGAAACGCACATCGCTTCGTGTCCGCTTAGTTTTGAGAAACCTTGCCCGCGTGAGTGACAAGAGATTATCCAAAACGTTGACTTCGTGTTCAGAGCGCACCACCAGCCACAGTACCACCACCCACAACAGCCCCTCGCGCCTCCGGACACTCACTCACCTCTGGTCCAGCGGAGAGAAGACGTCCCTTGGCCCGAAGCGAATAGAAACAAATCCCGAGCGCGCGGAGAGTCTGGATAAGTCTCGTTAGCGCGTTGCCAGACCCCGCGTGGGGCTTTGCGAACTACTCCTCCTCTCCTCTCTCGCACCTGTCTCTGGTACAAACCGATATCCAGCCAAACATCGCTATAGGACAACTGTCTGGGAAGCTTGTGTAAGTCCGCGTACCCCCTCGTGCGCGCACAGACAAGCGGCACCACCTGTCCCCCGGTGCGACAGAGATCTCCACAATGAGGTTTTTATACCGCGTAACGACACATGGTACTAGTCTTTGCAGCAATGTGTCCGGGAGATCCAAGTCATATGAAAGCTGGCAAAGAAAGAGCAAATCCAAAACGAACAGTCACTGCTTTTGGAAATTACATCTGCCTCCTTGCCTTCCAGTCGCGTTATCAATCTTCTCCCACAATACTTCGTTTATATTCCTCTGCTCAAGCCGCGCACGACTGCTGCTCTGTCATAACTGCGTCTTTCTTCACAACACTAAAACTCGTGTGCGCCCCCAAACAGCCCAGAAATCCAACCCAAGTCAGGCTCCCATGTACAGGCTGAGCAGTAGTTGCACGGTCCCCTAGTCAGACTGAGCGGCACTCACGAGCTGTGTCCGAGCGCGGAGGTGGGAGGACCACACTGTTGTCTTCTAGCGGTAGTAAGAGCTACAGCAGCATCTCCAAAGCACTGCTCCCCGCTGTCATCCACACGAGACTCCTCAAGCCTGTTAGCGCCAAAACCTGAAGCAGAATACAGCTGCCACTGGAATGGAATTGATTAGGGCTAATTGGGTGTACATCTGGGGACTCAAATCTGCTCAAGGGTCTGGGCACTGGTGTGAAAGCTTAGAAAGAATTCCATGCGCAAAGTTCGTGAGAAAAATCATTTTTGAATTTCCTCATTACCAACATGCCATTGTGCCATGTCTGTGTTACAGTCACTTCAAGAACATTTTATTGAATTGCCTCATACTTTTCTTCTTGTTTATTTGGCAAACCTTTATTTTAGCTTTTCAGTGAAGTTTTGGAAAGGTTCTCATTACCTTTTTGAAATATATAACATATATATACATACATGTACTTATTTTATTAGGGGAATTAGGCAACTAGCTATATAGGCCTATATCATAATCATTTATTTTTTAAGGCCAAATATTTGACCTTATCTATCTGGGAACTGTTCAGTGCATAATCAGATTTTGAAAAGCCAATGTAAACAGAGGAAAAAGTTGATTTTTTAAAATAAATTATTCTCAACTGTTCATGGTTTTGCCTTTGCAGAACATTATTAATAATATTTACATTCCGTATTCAAACTGTGTGCTCATCGTGTTACTGTTTGGTCTCTTGGTAATTATAGAAACATACAGAGCTGTGAAGTGTGGAACAGACTCACATTAACATCACAGGCTCAGTAGGATAAAGGCAATTATCATTCGCATCCCACTGTACAGTGTACTTAAATGTCATGACTCTGAAAACTTCACCACGCACTCATTTAGCTGCATAATTTGTAGTAATTAGAGAAGTGAGAGTGAACTTTACTAACACAGCCAATAAACATACACAACTGTGGAAATGTTTCTGTGGAAATGCTGTTTTACGATACATCAGATTCATTTATATATAGTGCTTGCCCAAGTGTCTCAAACTAATTCTAGAAAGAACAGATAATTATGGTGATAATTAAGGTACACAATAAACACCAGCAGTGCTTGGAGACTGAAAAACATGGACAACAAAAAGGAAAATGAGTTGCTGTTTGCAGGAGAATACTCAATGATCATTGAAATATGGGGTCAAAATGTCCCAATGCATTGTGAGTTATATTTGGGCCTAAGTACACGGAAGTTTATGGAAACAGGTGAACGTGACATTTAATAATAATAATAATACATTTTCTTTATATACCACTTTTTTAAACGTGCAAAGATGCTACAAAAAGAATGCAATTAAAAGGAGTACATTAAAAAACAAGGTAATCAACAAAATGGGCATAACTATAAAAGTGGCACTAAATAGTTTTGAGCAGTTTGTTGAAGTTCATTTGCAGGTATGATTGTACCTGTGAGAGTATGTGTTATGACAGTTGGACGATGCCTATAATTTTATACAGTGTTAACTTTCAGATTAATCAATTCATTCTGTAAAATATCTTAATGGTGAACAGTTGTTTGTATTTCCATCAGCTTCTTTTTTATTTTTAAATGATTGATTTAATAAAATGCATGGTGAATAATGAACACATATTAGATTTGTTATCTTAAATCTTGTGTGCACTTTTAAAACTACAAAAAAAAGCAGCTCCTCTAACATTGCAGTATTGTACTAGACTAGGGTCGGTCACAGTGACGATTAATGATTAATGATAATTAGTGATTTTCCTCATCTTCTTTTGCAGTTCTGAATTCATCTTGCATGCTTAACCAGACAGCCGCTGTACTTTATTGTCAGAAATTTAAACTTTATTGGGGAATGTCTTTGTCCAGTGAAGTAGACTTAACTCCATTATAAAGAGAAGGAATAATTTAACCATCACAGATTATGAGCTCTTAGTGACCTCTTTCAGCTTTGTACAATTGCCCGTTGGAATGGTCCTATTACAAAAATCCATTAGTAATGATTGCACTCTTCAACAATGGCACTTTTGTGGATTGCAGTACATTTCTATGAAGGGGATCAAACATAACATTGTGACCATTGACGTGGTGTGCATATCAGAAATAGCCTACCACTTGTTCATTGTGCAGGCTACCTAATAGCTATGTTGGTTAGCAAGTTAACACACATCTTCAGAGCTTTTGTAAGAGGCAGAGTGGCTAGATAAAGGTCCCATTTTAAACTATTTTCTGATCTATATTATGATGTTGTTTTCTCATCACAAACATACTGGGAGTTGTTTTTTTCTTTCATTCAACATGTTTAACACACAGACTGCATATTTAGGCTGAGGTCTTCTCTCAAACTGAAAACACTTTGTTCCACCTGGTGATGTCATGTCGTAATTTAAGAAGCACAGCATTGTGTTTTTAAACTCCATACACCTTCATTAACATCATTTGGATAATTTCAGCCCTGGAATTGTCAATTCCGACTCAACTAAATGTAAAAGGAGCTGTTAACTTGAAAATTATAGCTTCATGACATGACAGGGTGGAACAAAGCATTTTGAGCTTTCTTGATATAATATAAGATACTGACTAATAATAAAAGATTACTCAAAACGCGTGAATGAAACAAAACACAATGCCAGGTATGTTTTTGATGAGGTAACAATGTTTTAACATGACTAAAAGATCACAAAAGGCAATTTTGTGTAATATAGGACCTTAAATAAAGTTATTTTTTTTATTACTATGATTATTTGTGTCTTCCTTGAGTTGTATTTGGTAAACCCCAGCAAAAACACAACATAAAAGTACCATACATTATTAATAATTTCTTATGGTGCCAGATTTTAAAGTCAAGTTTACCCAAATTCCCATATCTCTTTTGTATAGTTTCAGCCCAGTGGTTCTTTTGATACCATACACATCAGAGGAACACAAACCTATTTCATGTTTGGACAGTAAATAAATGAAAATAAATGTTTGGTTCATCCTGTTCTTTTTATCCTAGTTGTGGTGTCAGAGACGATAGACCTGTGCTAGATAAAAAAGACAGGAAATGCCATGAGAGGCAAAAAAAAAAAAAAAAAGCTTAGCAAAAACGTCTACAACCTTTGATGGTGAAAGCACTTAATCTGTAAACCACACAGGGGACGAGGGAGGGCAGCACATCCCTCCTGAGGTAATATGGCGGAGGGAGGAGGAGGGGGAAGGAGGGTGGGGGTGCCAAAGTTAGATGAACTTTTCACAGCAAGGGCTTTTGTGTCCTCAGAATTCCACTGCTGCTGCATGTGGATGTAAAATAAAGATGTCTCAGTCTCTGTGTGACTGCTCTGTTTTACTGAAGCAATCACATGGTCCAACCGGCTGTGAACAAACTCACTGTGTTCAGACCAACCTACTTTATCACACAATTACATGGCAGATAATAAATACAACTCGAAATGAATATTGCTGTTAAAGGGTCTAAATTACACAAAACTGACAAATGTTTTAATCTTGTTACCTCCTCAAAAACATATCCAGAGTTGTGTTTGGTTTCGTTCACATGTTTGAGTAATCTTTTATTATTATTAGTCTGTCTGTATCTCCAAATCTTGAAATGCTCATCACCTTATATTGTCTTGTAGTTGTAGCTTTCAAACCTTTTACCTTTGTTCAGTAGAGATTCCAGGGCTGAAATCATTCAAATGATTCAAGTGAAGGTGTGTGTAGTTTAAAAACACAGCGGAGCACTTCCTGTATTTTTGTTTGAGAGAAGAACCTGGCTGAAATATGCAGGGTTTGTGTGTTAAATATGTGTGAATGAAACAAAACACAACTCCAGATATGTTTGTGATAAGGAAACAACACCATAACATAGATCAGAAAACAACGGAATATATAGGCCCTTTGACATTATTGGTTGCTTCTTTGCAATTTCGCAATATTTTATGCTTTATATGACAACACATTCCTTATTCAGATTAAAAGGCCTGAGCCTGATTTTAACCATGAGTCAGGAACACGCTTTAGTTTGAACTTTTAGCCCCACTCACTTTGTCCTTTCTGCCACTGTGACATTGCGCCATGACACAAAAACAACTGTCTGCGTTAGTGGCAAGCGGTTGTTTCTTTCTCCCCTTTCACTCTCTGTGTAGTGCCTACTGTGAGCATTCTTGTCACTTTTGAAACTGCATCATGATAGAAAAATCAAGCATCTGGGTTAGTGTCAGACTGGAGGTTTCCCATGATTCTAAGTAACAATGTGTCTGATTGGATGAAAAAGGTGATCCCATAGCTTCTGCATTAGTTATTTGCAAAACTTACAAAGCTGTTGATATGGTGCTATATGTTTTTCTTATTTTGCAGCTTTATACATATGTGAGGTAAGGATCACATGTAGACAAGAATGTAGACAAGAATAAATTCAAATCTGGTACAGCCTCTTCAAAGTAAGTGTGCTGTAGTTTGCATATTTTGGCTTCTAAGTTTGGTATATATGTACAGGATGTTCTCTGTCATGCAACTTATCCAGGCTCCAGTGACTTTAACCACATATGCACTTTAAGTACCAAACCAAAGAATAGGGCACTATAATTGTGTACTAACAATTTCAAATTTGATTTCAATCCTAATATAATATCACTTCAGGGTATTACATGTCATTGGTTTAACATCTCTGTCCTTTCTAATAATACTAAAGAGCATCTGATACTTAAACATAAAAACGTCATTTAACTTTCTCATCTCCTCACTCATCCATATTAATTAAGGTCACAGTTTAGCTGTCACAAAGCATATGATGGCTATGTAAGAGAGATTATTTCCTGTATCATTAATATATGTGATAGACCTTATAGATCTATAGATCTTATATGTGTAATATGATGCACTTGCTGTAAATTAACAAGGGCCAGTCTCAGCAGTGCGATTATTACAGAGAGGTGGTGCAGAGGCAGTTATCAATCTGTCAGGGAGCTGCCGCAGGATGACACCGGAGGAAATGAGACAGGGATGTGGTCTGGACCAAGGAAGAAGATGGAGGCGGAGAGAACAGGGACACTCAAAGGAAAGGAGAGGGGTAAAAGGCGTGGATGGCAGGCTGATTGAGCAAAGCAATATGCACTTGGCACCTTTCTGGGTTACACTGGAGCATAACATGTCAGGTGTTGTGGTGGTGAGGAGGTGCCGCAGTGAAGTGTGAATTCGGACCAAGAAAAAAAGTTCAATCAAAATACAGAGAGGAGGGAGAGCCTCAGAAAGTCTGATTGAGCTTGTGCCAGGAGTGACCTGGGTCTGATTTAAGACCAGTTCTCCCTGATTTTTCAGATTTCAGATTTCATGCCCCAATACAAGACGAAACATTTTTCAAATATCTTCAATTTGCCATTATCCAGCAGTCACTGGTATATTGTGTGAAATTTTCTCTTGGAGTAATATTTTTTTGAATTTCTACATGCATCAATCATTAGAAGTATGAATAAATTGGTTTAATTTATACATTTTTTATAAAGATATCCAGTCATCGTCATCATCAGGTTGGGATTTTTTAATTGAGGAGTTAAGACTTTTTATTTTATTTATTTATTGATAACATCGAAGTAAAGGCTGATCAATACTGTTAGTAATTATTTAATATTGGTACCTTGTTTGTTATATTCTTCTGTCATGTTCAGAGCATTAAAACAGTGGCACAAGACAGAGCAAATCAAGCTAAATAAATATGAACCATGTAGAATGTGCCAATAACACTTCCTGTTGCTACTCTGATTGTCCTACATACAGTGACATTGCATTTTATTGTTGCACAGTTTGTCATGTTTTTAAATCTGCTTCCACAAAAAATATCCTGTCTCCAAATTTTATCTTCCCCAACAGGCCCACTGCAGTCATAAAAAAGTTCTGGTTAATTGTTCCTTGAAGGGCAATTTCTTCTGAACTTTTAACAGTTTCTCTTCAAAAGTTAAATGCATTAGGTTAATGGATTCTCTGAGTTCTTACCTGATACATAACAGGTGTTTTCACATGTGTTGCTTATCATTTGTTCATATAGACAGGCATTTACATTGATTTCCCTTCCATTTCTATACATCTATGTGTCCATATTAGGACAGATAAAGAGAACTTTGCATTTCAATCTTTAAAACGAAACAAACAAAAAATGCAAACATAAAGTCTGTTATTTGCATCACTCTAAAAGAAAAAATAAATATATATATATATCTACCTATGGAATACACATTGTAGAATGTTGTCATGCATGGCTCTGATGAATTATGTAGAAATAATGCAATAACAAATGGGTTTCTCGTGATCTTTTGCATTGAGGTTAAGCCCTAGTTTCCCTTCTTTCTCCATGATGGAGTGGTCCCTCTGGCTCGGAGCAGTGCCACATAGCCTGGACTTAGTTATTCCATATTAATATGCTATAGGCCAGGATATAGTAAAGGCCAAAAGGTGCATATCCAGTTTCAACATGGAGATGATTTGTCCCAGTGTTGTATGTTATTGATACCGCATGTTGCAAGCCTCCGGAAATTTGTTTTCAGGAAGTTTGTAATACAATGCCCATATATGGTGTATGATGCATCTAAAACCAAGCAGAACTAGGCATCTAATAATAACTGGAGTCTGATTTCTTCCAGGCTGACAAAGTGAAACTATATAGGGACAGTTTCAGCAGCAGCGCCACTATGATAAGGTTCAATGGTAAATACAGAGGAGAGCCAATCCTTTCATTATCTGATATTAGGGCTGTTATAGTTTCAGAGCTTACTGAGTCCTTGGAGAATTGTTCTCGTAAGAAGCATAACATTTACCCATAATGTTTGCTTTTATACGTTCAAACACCTGCAGTGTAATTGACTCTATTGAACAGTTGGACTGTGATCACAAGAATGTCATCCTAAAAGGGAAGTATTGGTTTATATTGAGTATAATAGAGAGCTGAATTTTACAACTGGCTCTATTTTTACATTACACAAGAATAGTAGTTCTGTCAGTGTTACAAAAAAATGCTATGCAGACAAAATTCAAATATAGCAAACAACACAATTCTACGTCTAAAACAGAAACAACAAAACTAAACTATATAGAAGTTGTATTAACTGCCTGCCTGCCTGCCTGTTTTTTATCAGTGGTAAACAGAAAGCCTCTTCTGGTTAATGTTGTAAAAGCATGGCCTATATGATTTGTGGTTAGCCTCCATGAAAATCTGATCATGGTCTGGTGCTTATCTTCGTGGCTGAGTCTTCAGGCACACGTAGTGCAAGAAAGAGATGATAGTTTTACTGTAAGGGAGGATTTTCTATTATCTGCTAATCTTCAATTACTCGATACCTACAGCTCTTATGGCCTTAATCATCTGCTCTTATGAAGTCAGGTCCAGAGCTGAGCAGGAGCAGACAACCTCTAGGCCATATCAGACCCACTCCAGGAAATTGTAAAATGTGTTTTTCTGTTAATTGCCAATCAGAAAATGCTAGTTTAGTCATCTACTCTCTCCAAATTAAACCTGGTTTGGCTCAGTCTACTCTGTTTAGTTTTTGCTTCTGGTTTAACCTGCAGAGCTAAATGTCAATGTCAGCTTGCTCAACAATACCTGATCTTGTCTAAGAAGCTGACCATGCTGGACTAGGTTAGTACTTAGGTGGGAGACCGATGTACTAACCAGGGAATAGGGAATAGGTGCCACAGTGACGCAGCCGTGGTCCTATAGTGCTAACTATCGTTGTGTCCTTAGGTTGAACACTTCACCTGCATTGCCTATGAATGTGGTGTCTGCGTGAGTGCTGGTGATGATAGTGCAAATAGGCAGCTTTGCTTCCGTCAGTCAGCCCCACGGCAGCTGTGACTATTTTAGAATCTCACCAAGTGTAGAGTGAATAAATAATGCATTGCAAAGTATTTTGAATGTCCAAAAAACTGCTATATAAGTCAAATGCATTATTATTCTTATTACCATGTTAAAAAGCCCCAAGCACATCATCGCAAATGATTGAATCATTTTATAAAACCTAATTACACAGCCCTAGTGGTTCATGGAATCCTTGTACATTTTCCAAAGATTTATACATAAAAAAACCTCCAGATACACTGTAGATGATAGGGAAACTGTTTTATATATATATATATATATATATATATATATATATATATATATATATATATATATATATATATATATATATAAATGCAATATTCATGTAGCTCATATTAAGAATCCCTGCCTTATGTTTTCTCCCCTTGAGTCTAAGTAAAAGACAGTTCTACCAGCCCAGGAATTACTGCCAAACCAAACAGTCTAATAGGTCCTATCAGTGAGTTCCAGCTTTAACAACATTTGTGCAAATCTGTTTCCCTTTTAAAGCCAAGTATTAGCTTTGTATTTGGCAAATTACAGAGGGGCACAATGAAACAGTAATGACTTAAATAATGAAAATTCTCCCAATGAAAAGAGGGACTTAATGGTCTTCCAGTGATAGAGAGAGGCTAGCACAAAAGGTAGTTTGTTTTTATAGGGATGAAAAACGTGGATTTAAAAATAGCAGAGGGTGCACTACACCTTAGTTGATAGGCCTAAGTAAGTAAGTAAGGCGTAGTTTTATCTCAGTGTAACTATTGTCTCGGGTTCTTCTTCCGTAGAGTTATGGTCTGTTTTTCAAAGGGTGTTAAATGTTTCATGGTTTAATACTAAATTAAATATACCGTTTTGCTCTGATGTTGGGGAGCTGCAGTGGTAGGAAGATCTTTAGAATGTAAAATGGGGCTCCAGTCAACAACAGGCTTAGTGGATAAACACTGCCCCCTTAGGGTTAACACGAGAAACTACATTTTTGATAAACTGTCACAACAGATCAACCTTACTTTGAAGAAGAAACGAATATATTGTAAAAAATAGGAAACGACAGGGCTATAAAAACTTACGATATAAAACGTATAAAACAATTAGGCCTATTACTGAGTTACATTAGGGGTATGTTTATTAAAATAATGATAAACGGCTAATGCCACCACATATACTACTAGACAAAACACGTGCTTGATTTTTAAACTAGGACATGGTCAAATTAACCTTTGTTTACTGTTTGTTTTACGTTCGTTTCTATTTCTTTTTAGTTTTTAAACTCTTCTGTGTTCCCGCATCTGTGATTTAATTGGTTAAAAGTTGACAGGACATGCCCTCTCTCCGCCTTTTTGTTCCTGAAGTTCACACACAACAACACGCCCAGAAACAAGAGCATTATAGAAAAGCTTTGATTAACCTGCCCACAGTGACACTGACAGTGATCCAGCCAGCACAGCGAGCAGCGGTCATCTCAGGTCAGTGTTTACACATGTGCTCAGCTCATGACTGCGACGATAAAATACCACCAAACTTATTAGCTAAAGTTTATGGGAAAACCAGAGAAGCTAGTTAGCCCACTTGGCTACTGGAAGTTGCACAAACTACTGTAAAGGGCGTTTACTAAATCTATTATTAGACCAACAAAGTTACTACAAATGTGGGAAAATGTAGGTTATAAATTTTGTTAAGTTAGAGTCACGTTCACATAGTCATGACTGGTTTGCCTAATCTATTTGGTACACTGGCTGTTCTGCTGATCCACTTTAACAAACAAGATTACTGGATAAATGGGACCATTATTTTTTAGTCCCAACTCAAAATCTATGATAGTGCATTTGCTTTTCTCTTTAAAATGTTAGTTTCATTTTCATTTGCTGTCAATATGTCAGGCATCCATTAAATAATTAACTACAGAATTAATTGCAGTATTAAAACATCTATTAGTAGTGTTATTAGTGTTCTAAAAAGGATTACTCATTCTCATATATTAGAGTAGTGCCCTGGTGTATTCTCAGGAAATTACTAATTTGGTGTTGCATAATCAGTTTTTTCCAAATTATCTCAATGTCTATGACTGTGACCCTTATCTTGGGTTCATCATCTCACATTGTTAGACTTTGCTGTGTTGTAAACCTTGTAAAAGATTTCAACAAGCTGCCAGTCAGAAAAAAATGAAAGGTTACTTAAGAAAGAAAAATGCTACAATAAAATGCAATTTGCTACAACACAGAGTTTGTGGAAAAACGTTTTGTAATTAAATTGTATTTCATTAGGTCACATTAGGCATTACGTAATTTCCTGTCGCCTGCTTGTCTCTATGACGTTATTGCGTTGCCTGGAATGTTCCATAATGTAGCATTAAATTTATCTACATCTATGGAGACATGGCATGTGAAGCAATCAGGCCAAGTTACAGATCATCATTTATAGCAATATAAAACAAGTAACTGAATAAATGCTAGATTAATTCCCTACTGTGGAACATTCTAGCCAAACATGGAAACAAGCAGGTGACCGACACTCTACCTAAAAAGTTACATAGTACACCTTTAAGATGACTTTTAAATAGCCTAGGATGTGAACAGAAAGATAACATATATGTCAGAAGTTTGTGTTCCTGAGATAGGCAGGTGGGAGTTTACCCTTGCCTCCTGCGCCTTGTGCATCAGGTTAAAGATGCCAAATGCTTGTTAAGACTGCTGCAGTGGAGACAGCTGCTCAGTAAACAGATGCTGTCCACAGGTTGGAGGATGCCGTCTGTCCTCTGAGGATTCTTACAGATCAGTCAACAACACTCACCTTCACTCCTCCTTTACATCAAGCCTGTTCTCACTCAAGACCCTGAAATCACAAGAAAGACGCGTGGTGAGAGGCAAGAAAATCTATAACTGAAACTCACTTTAGACTTTAATCCAGCCACAACAAGCTGGCACTTTGTTAGTCCGTAGGAGTGGGTGATATACTGACATCACAATTTTCTTGAAGCCAGGCCTCTGTTTGAATGCACTTATGATGTACACTTACTATATTTCTATTGCCAGCTAAAACTATCTACTATACCTGTTATTCACTCAAAGCATTGCAGGGGCTGATCTATAGGAGGAGTGATTGCAAAAAGGGTCTGTGTTTGAGTATAGAGTTGCATTAAACAAAAAAGCACTGAAGAATCCCAATATCTCCAAAACAGCAGATTGTTACAGGGATGCAATTTCTATTCAATCTTTGTCACTATATGTTCAAGCCTCAGCAGAAGATCATGTTACTTGACTTAGACTTAGACAAATTTTATTCATCCACAAGGGAAATTATTTGGACACAGTAGCTCACCCATCACAATATATTCAATATATTATCATAACAAAAAATATAAATATAAATATAAATGGTAATAATAAATACAAAGTAAGTAGTAAAAAGAGCAAGAGACTGGTGTCAAATAATGCATAATTATATAAATGTATATGTACATGTAAAAATAAAAATATAGTAATACAAATATATCTCCTCTATATACAAGAGGTCATGAGGAGAAATGTATCTGAAACGAATAAGCAAATACACAAATACTAGAATTTAGTGTTTAAGTGCACCAGTCCAAGTTAAAAATGAAAGAATTTACTATATCAAGTAGAGTAAGTCATACATATAGAATCATAACAGTTTGACACATTGGGGATGGAAGACACGTTTTGTTTTGCCGCATTTTGTTTTGTACTGTGCAGTTTCGTTCTTGTTGCATCATGGCGTTGACAAATGAATTTAACATGGTCTGGTTGCCTCTCTGCATGTTTTAAAACATAACTGTGATTTCATTGCACTCTCCAAACTCGCCTCTCTTCATCTCCATCTTATTAGCAGGATTTGAGATGAAAAATGCATGACACTGTTACTAAGCAATGTGAGGTGAGTGACTGTTTCTCTGCATTCCACGTTATAGAGATTGAATCGAGCGCTTACAATGGCGGACAGCGGGAAGACTAATGAGAGCGGAGCTACAGTGGCGGAGAACACTAATGGAGATCAGCAGGTGAGGATTTCATGACCCCAAATAACTCCAATTACAAACAGAAACATCTAAAGGCTGCACTGAAACATTCATGGACTCACCACTGATGCCCCGTGTATGAGTTATTCCTTTATTACATTCAAGTTTTTCAATTCCAAGACTTTTCTTCTCATCGGCTGAAAACAACTTTTCTGACCTTGGCATGACTTTTGATCTGCAGACATTTTCTTTTAGATATTTTGAAACAAGTTGAAGTGAGGTCATAGCAAATCAGGTAAATATAGTGGGTTTTCAGTCAGTTCAAACTAGGAGAAGACCAAGAAAAGCAGCCATGGCAACTACTGCATCACTTTGTTCATGCAATAGTGTATCTAAGAAACCTCTGATCAGCTAAACATGGGTATCCAATAGGGATATCACTGTGAACATTATTCAATAATTAATCAGTTATTATGAGACCACAACAATACAAGTAAAATCTAATAATAATTATAAGTCTATACTCCTAAACAGTAAACCTCAATGGAAAGTGCTTTTAACTTTACTCCATCATTCACAAATTTAGATTTAATAATGCTGGTCATATACTAGATGAATTGCAATTTATTAGACTGTGTAAATTAAAGGAATTATTTCTGCTTTTCTGTTATAAGTGTTTTGATATTATGTGACATTCCTATTATCCAACTTGGTATGAGATGTAATAATGTGTGAACTTTAACACTTTAATGATTTTACGCTGTCTAAAATAACATACATTTGTCTAAAATAACATACTTTCAATTTCCAGATACACAAGCATGTTGTTGTATTCAATATATCTGTATCTTCTCTGTCATCTGGGACATTACAGTAGACTTGGGATGTAAATTTATGATATTTTTACTGAGATCAAAATTCAGTCCGTGGAAATCATCAATGATCATTCAGCTTGGGTCTTTGTAATCAAGAGGCCTACAACCAATCCTGTTAGTAAAAGTACGTGGTTTGGTCAGAGAACTTTGACGACATATTTAAATAGCCATGATTAAGGGTTTTTTCACCCAGCCCTATATTGGATCACAATTTTAATCAATAAATTCAGTGTGCTTACAGATTTACTTTATAATTACTACTAATAATAATCATTGTAACCCATTTTCATACTTCTAAGTACACACATCTTATATTAACATATGTTTTGTATTTTCTATGTAGAATGTAGTTGCTCGAGTGGGGAATCTGCCTTTGGTGAGTTCTGCCTGTGGGGTAGTATCCAGCGCCTACACCAGCACCAAAGACAGTGTGCCTTTGCTGAAGGGAGTGATGGATGCAGCCGAGAGCGGGGTGCGGACACTTGGAGCAGCTGCCACTACCAGCTCTAAGCCTCTGCTGGACTATATTGAGCCACAGCGTAAGCTAAACTCCTCACTCTTATAGTTTACATGTCATAATATTGATGGCCATTAACATTGTTATAGTAAAAATGTTGTCTTTATTGTTTAGTTGCAACAGTAAATGAATTTGCCATGAAAGGACTGGATAAAGTGGAAGAAAAGCTGCCCATTCTTCACAAACCAGCAGACAAGGTATATTTGGGTTTATAAGCTACATCTCTCCTCTCTCTAATTATTTAATGTACATGCCTGGATTGGCACCTTTCCTGGAACTCCCTTTACCTTATATACTATTTCTGCCATAGTTTTTTTTCTAAATATTTTTTTTAGATGAATTGCAAAATTTAAAATGTTTTTTTTTTTCTGGATACATTGTTAATGCCCATAAATAGGTTTAAAACTGTATTGTAAATTAAGTTAATGATTCAAGTTATTGGAAATTACACATTGTTTATTACTGCTTATTACTGTGTACATTTTTATCTGTTTTCAGGTGGTCTCAGACACAGTGGGCATGGTGTACCAGTCTGTAACTGGGGCTAAAGATGCTGTGGTGGGCACATTGTGGAGCGGTGTGGAGCTGACCCGGGCTGCGGTCAGTGGTGGCATCAGCACTGTCATGGGCACCAGTCTGGGACAGATGGTCAGCAGTGGGATGGGCATGGCCCTCAGCCGATCAGAACATTGGGTCGACCAGAACCTGCCACTCTCTGAGAGAGAACTGGGTCAGTGCTTTGTAAATGATGGAATACTGTACAAAGTTAGTTGTAACTAGAACCTAACCGTTAGGACAATAGTCAGAACTGTATTTATGGTAAACTGATATTTTATTGATTTAGTTTATTTTGTTATTACAACAAGGCTTGCAGTTTAAAGTGTGAGGAGATTAAACTGTTTATTCTACAAAATTGAGTAGAGGTCACTGCAAAGGGACCACAGAGAGGCTTGATGCTATTCATAGCAAGGAGAGCAGGGCATTACAATAACCTCCCTTCTGTTTGCTTGGCTCAAAAAGGGGCCTTCATTTTCCAACACACAGAGCTCTGACACCTGCTAATGTTATGTCATGTTACCATGACAGAAATGCCTTTTACAAAATGGTGTCCTAACAAATAAAAAAATTATAATAATTGTAATTTTTACATAATGTAGTTGTGTAAATGCACAAAACTCCATTATACTATTAATAATATGACATTTGTGTCTTTCCATTCAGCTGCTCTTGCGGAACCTGCTACTAGTGGTGAGATCTCCACTACAACCACCAGCCCGCCTGGCAGTCCCAGTTATTTTGTGCGGCTGGGGAAGCTCTCTGCCAAGGTGCAAGAGCGTGCCCGGGAGCAATCACTGGTCCGAGCGTGTCAGGCGAGGGAAGCCACCTACGCGGCAATGACCCAGATAGCCAGCACTCTGGACCTGTTGGAAAGTGCTCGCAGAGGCCCTGGTGCTACCCCTGATCAGCCTGATGGTGCGTCTGAGCAGCTGCAGCAGCGCTGGACAGAGTGGCAACAGGTCCAGGCTCAAACTGAACACACTGAGCCAGAGCCTGAGCCTGAGGAAGTCAAAGATGAGAAAGAGGTGCTGGCACAATTTACAGTGATATGAAATGCATTTAAGCTCCAAATGATACATAGATTTCCTGTCTCAAAATAACTACAAATGTTGTCATGTTGACAGAAGCTGGAATGGAGGGCCCTGTCCATGGTGCGTGGTTTGAGTAACCAGCTGCAGTCTGCTTGCTCAAGTGTAGTGTCCAGTGCACAGGGGCTGCCAAGTGCAGTGCAGGAGCAGCTCAGCAGTGCTATAACATCTGCTGAAGAGCTCCGCTCATCTTTAGGGAACACCCGCTCTCTGACACCTGTGCTTCTAGAGCGCAGCCGGCAACATCTAACCAAGGTAAGTGTGTTTTCATTTGACTACAAAACTATTATTCAAAACACAACTGAAATTATAATAGCTTATTATTTTGCATAAGGCGTGGTAGCCAATAGCTCTGCACTTTACATTAATATGTTGTTTTAATTAAAATAATTGCCTAATTATTCATTTATAATTTGTACTTTTTTACTACAGGTTCAGCAATCTTTGGACAGTGTGATGGAGTATCTCACACACAACACCCCTCTGAACTGGCTGGTTGGACCCTTTGCACCTCAGTTGACTGAGAAACCCGAGTCAGATGTGCCAATGGAGCAAGATGGACCAAAAAATTAATTTATCAGTATTATGAATAAATATATATTTTGTATACAGTATGTGGCTTTGATAATTTCATGAAAATACTGAACATACTGTAAAATCATTTCAAATTTATTTGGTTAAAAGCCCACTGAACACACAACTTTCATCAGGATTCTTAAATTAAGTCATAGTAAAGTAATTCCTCTCTTGTGTTACAGTACAGTTCAGTATTAATGATTAATTTCCTGGTGACATAGTACATGTAAGGAAATATGGGGCCTATATATTACAAATAAATCTTCTGTAACCAGTGTAATGCGTGTTTTGTTGGAGTATTTCCTCTGCTGTACTTTGCTCCTGTGGCTCAATCAATGCTGAGGGTGACGTCATGGTCGTTGTTTGAATGTCGGGAGCTCGCGCTGGTGGAGGCCGCGCGCTCAGCTGGGAGACAAAAACTTGTACAAATTTCCAAGCCTAAGGTCGTCGACAGCCTTCGGTACATCGATTCACAGGTACAGTGGTGTTCGGGCGTGTTTTTGTCGAAGTATTGGTGAGTGTAAGCCATTTTAAACCCGGTCAGGACAGTGTCTGGACGCGCACTGTTTTGGGCTCGCTGATTAGGCTAGCACTTCAGCTAACGATAGCCAACTACCGCTAGTGTTTTCGACTTATAACAAATTAAATACTTTATGTTGCTATCTAAATGTGTTTCCGAGTAATTTGTGTGGTTAATTGTTCTTCTGTTAAGGGTACCAAGCGAGTTTTGACACTGTTTTTGCGTCGGTATCTAGTGTCAGACAAAGCGCCCAGCGAGGCTGTTGGCTAATGTAGAGTGTTTGCTTTGAGCTGGTCAGGGATAGGACACCAATCGTTATCAGCTGAGGACAAACTTGGTTAAAACGGGAAGAGCTTAGCTGTAAACATTGCACTTTTAAAAATGTGTCCCTCCAAAGTAACTATTGATTCAACGTTACTTCGTCTGGTTTCACTTTGCTGTTTTGTAGACACGCTTTTCTTCATATTTTAGTTTAGCACAAGTCAACTTTTACCAAATGCGGTCTACATCCTTGAGATTTATAACGGTGATTAGTACTGCTCTTGTATTCTCATGGTTAAAAAAAAACATGTTTGTTTTTTGGTTAGTGCCGTTCACTAATTAGGTCTTTTGATCAGTATAAAATTGCTGAGCCTGATAATGTTGTCCAGTTTTTATAATTGGGCATTTCACAAATGTTAATGATCATGGAACTGTCAACAAGTAAGACATGTGTGGTAATGTTTTGGTGAAGTTGCTATTCACTTTTTCAGGAATATCATCTCCCATCCCCCTTCCCCCTCTGCTGGAGCATGGCTCAGGAGACCAATCAGACACAGGTGCCAATGCTTTGCACTATGGGATGTGGTTTCTATGGCAACCCACGCACCAATGGTATGTGCTCAGTTTGCTACAAGGAACACCTGCAGAGACAACAGGGAGGAGGCCGGTCCAGCCCCCCAGGTGAAAAAGGTAAGAAACTGGGTGGTTTGGCTAGTTTAAAAATAACATGCTGTAACTTTACCAGTTCTAAGGATTACACACTTTACACAGAGTTAAGGATGAAATTAGCATGTGGATGTATCAATGTATCATATATCTGACCCCTATGATTTAAGTCTGAGGTGTTGTTTTCACTGTTGAATTTCCATATAGCCGCTACATCACCCACAGGATCGCCAGGAACAGCTGGTGTGAACGTGGAGAGTACATCCTCAGAGCCCAGCACAGAGACAGAGCCCGCCGCAGGAACCCCCCCTGAGGAACAGACCAGCAGGTGAAGTGCAAAGATTGTTTATTTACAAAGTTATAAATTCCACCAAAGCCCTTTTTTTTTTAGTTTATTCCTCTTAATATTATTCATTTTATGTCCTATGTGAAGTGGTTCCAAGTTATGTTAATTATGTCAATAAAGTTAATAAAGTTGTAAGTTAGACATTGTGTGCAATTCGTAGTCCTAGTTCTCCCAGCCCTGTGACTCAGCAGATGACTGCCATGAGTATTTCCCAAGAGCCAGCACCGGTGGACTCGGACAGAGCAGAAGCTGAGGAGGGAGAAGAAGAGAGTACGTCCAGCAACACAGGTAAAACAAGTCAGAACTGTTATAGCAGAAAATGTGAATTGTATTAACAAATTCTAGAGGCAGAATCCGTATTATAATTATCAGTGATTAAAGTTTAGTTCTTTTTTTTTTTTTTTAGAACAAGTTGGAGATACGGCACAGGCGTCTTCAGATGGTGAACAAACGCCTGATAAAAACAAGAAAAAGAACCGATGCTTTTCCTGCCGGAAGAAAGTTGGTCTCACTGGTAAGTTGATAAAAATGAAAAGAAAGTAGTAGGCCCTCACTGATGCACACAGTGAGAGGAAATTAGGTAATTGATTCTTTTCAGTGAAACTCACATGAAAAGAGCAACATACTACAGGTTAGTGGTGTATTTCACAAGCCAGTTCTTTCACAATCTTGAGAGTAGCATATTTGTTTTACTTTAAGGTGAAGACTTTCACTTGTGTGCACATTTGTAGCACCAAAATCCTACCTGACCTCTTTCTTACCAACCACGCCATTTATAAATTCAACTACATTGTCACACATTTCTACCATGTACAGTAATATTTTGTAGTGCTGCTTGTAACTGATATCTTATAGTTGTAACTGTGTGTTATTTTTCTTTTGATTGCTCAGGTTTTGACTGTCGCTGTGGCAACCTGTTCTGTGCCATCCACCGTTATTCTGACAAACATGACTGTCCCTATGATTACCGGAGTGCAGCAGCCGCGCGCATACGCAAGGAGAACCCCATTGTGGTGGCTGAGAAGATACAGAAGTTATGAGGTCTGACTTTGTGAATTTGAACAATGGCGACTTCGATGAAAACACCTGATATCATGGCTTCATTTGTTCATGGTAGTGCAAGGGGCTGGGTGGGGCACCCACCTTACTGGTATCTCCCCTTTCTTCAAAAGTTGTTTGCGGCTGAATCAAGTTGAGTGCAAGTGTGAATGAAAGTGTGTGTGTGCTTTTTGCTTGTGTGAATGGGGAGATCAGTAGGGATTTGGTGGACATTGCTGTTGCTGTGAGGAGGAAGCTACGGCATTTAATTTTAAACTTTTTTTCTCTCTTACCTTTGCAGCAATCATGAGGGTTTATTTTTATTCAACCCTGTAATATAGTTACACATTTGGGTAAAGTTAAAGGTCGATTTGAATGCACCTATAAAATATCTAACTGGGGATGTATTGGTGTGACCTAAGGGCTGAGGAATATCCTCCCGGGCCGAAGATGTCAACTTGTTTAATTTAATTTTATTTTTATTTTTTTTTTGCACCTTCCTAATACTTTATTCTCTGGGTCATGACACTTTGAACTCTTCAGTAATATTTCTCTTTGATATATCAACTCATCATACTGATATTGGGTGCATGAAAAGTTATTGGAGGGAAGAGGTTGGGTTATTGGGAACTGAACCTTGACTTATACAGCGTGAATGAAATTTGTGTTTTTTCCCTATTTTAATGAGCGTATGACATCAAAAGATCTATATTAATATATTGTAGTTAGCTTGAAATGTGTGACTGCTTTCTATTTATTTTTATCATTTGGTTGATCTGTGCTGGAGGATTGGCAGCATGTGTCAGCAAATCTAAGATTTGTGCTCAATCGTTTCAAGTATATTTAATTGCATTGATTATACAACCATTAAAACACATTATCTTTCACACTCAAGTAGAGTCCAGTTAAGTCATTGCAAGCAGGAATCTCCTTTCTGCCTTCAGTAACCGAGCACAATTACTGTCCTAGACATGGTTCATTTCAGTTTGTTTTTGGTCGCAGTGAGTGGTCTGTTTGTCAAAAATGCCTTGTTGTAATAGTTTAGGGTCAAAAGCCGTCGTGTTGACCAACAGACCACTAAGACCTGCTGAAAGAACCAGTATGGCTTGACTTGCTTTGCACACCAATACAGTGCTTCATTAAAGTAACAATATGTAAATTTGACAAAGTTATAATGTATACAATATTGAACATACCAATAAATGGCTGTGGAAACTGAAACATAGCTGTAATGTATGCAAAGGCATTCAGAGAAGCTCAGTGTATGGCTATGTAGGGAATCCTGTGGTGTCATTAACAGGGCTCTACTTTTTCCCAATGTAAATAATCATATTGATTTTCATAATGTAGTTTCTCCAGTTTAGGGAAGGTGGGGTTTCATACTGCAGCTACTATGGTGTATAAAACACCCACTGACATCCCAAAAGAAACTGTGCCACAAATGGTATTCACGTTTCATATTAAGACTTCATTTATCCACATAATATCTTCTTTATTACAATGCACAGCTAGCCCTTTATTTAGGCCTATTTATCTCATTGTGAACATGCCCATGTGGATCGCTAACTTTACTCAAGTATGCAGTCTTTTTGCTGATCCCATTTAAAGCATAGTAATATCAGACATTTTTGTGTCAC